>NW_027096371.1:0-300000 GCF_019320115.1 Miscanthus floridulus | reverse complement strand
ATACCGACTGACATATTCTATTGTGCTTATGCTGTCTTGGCTAGTAAACTTAGCAAACTCTAGAAGCCTGTAATTTGCAGGAAGAGTGACCAAATCATACCATTTTGATATGGGCGTTTGTACAAAAATGTTAGCCCTTTTGGCTTCAGACCGAACTGATTTTTCATCATCTCGGTCACCTTTAGCAACAATTGGTCAGCATGTGAATTTGGATTTCTCTGCACCTGCTGACCCATCTGTGGATTGAAATCCTGTGTGCCTTGATATCCTGGATTTAGAATCATGTGAAGGGTGTTATAATCTATGCCATAATGATACCCCTGTGGAATCTCTATCTGCTAGGTCCTCTACTGGCTTGCTACTTGAAGTCTCTGATTATAGATATGAGGATCTATATCTCTACGGATCCTTTGAATTGATGGTGCTATTTTTTGAGCCAACGACGGTATGTGGCCCGATGTGCCAAAATTAATCACCTGGTTCTGACCTTGCCCCGCCGGCTGTTGCACATGCTGCACTGATGATCTAGGATTATACTGTATCTAATTCGTAGTAGTACCTTAAGCTTATTCAGATGAACTCTAAACTGCCTGGACATCATCATTACCAGCTGGTGCTGCTTCTTGATGGCTGGTACCAACTTGATTAGTTCCTTGGGTTGATGGATGTGGAATGTTGTAATAAGCCGGCCCAACCTGACCAACTAGGAACCCATGAAATACCTCTTTCATGGCGTTGTGGAATGTGTCCAAGAAAGCTTCATTATGGCTTGATATGGCATCACGAACAGATTTGTTTACAACTTTCGTGAAGAAATGCCTATCTTTAGCTTCATCTGCATCTGTCTGCCCATTTAATAGAACTCTTGGCAGTGGATATTTCTGAACAATTGTATTGTCATGTATTTTGGTGTAGGACAATAAACACTTGTTCTAAAATTCTTGTATAGCTTTGCTGATGACACCTTTATCTCCATCAGGTAGGTCTTTGTAATGTACCATAAGGATGTCATTGTTGTTGTAAACCGCCCTGACGATTGTGGGGTCCCACTGGGCGTGCTAGAACATGTGTCGGCACAAAATTTTGTCCTGTGCTGAGGGCACATGAGCAAGCCGAAAGGGTCTGCTTGATGGAGCTGTAGATCCGCCTGGCTTCAATGCAGGGGTGGTCGATCCTGCATACTCCTCCCAAGACGTGCCAATCAATTTGATCCTGCAATTAACAAGGAGAGAAAGCTAATCAGTAATTTAAGTCACAACATGCCGATGTTGCCAGATAGTCTCGAATGTGCGGCTCTGAGAGCCGATATGGAAGGAGATCGACTAAATAGTCGATTCTAGCATATTCATAAGAATAAATCAGTTAAAGCTCGTAGGGTTGTGTAAGAAAAATTGGTTATCATTCAGGATGAATATCGTTATTTAAACAAATATTAGTCAATGGCAATAAGATGTCAATAATAATCAGTTTATGCTAAGCCAATGACTGCAAGTAATCAAATCTCTTTTATATAAAGAAGCAGCTCATCATCATTTAACCTATTTAATAAAGATAAATCTAATGAACATATTAGATCTCATCTATCGCTATGACCAGTGGGGCATGAGGCAGAATCATGCAGGCCATAGAAACAACAATAGATTTGACGACCCTAACTCATTACTAATATCAGTGGGGCATGAGGCAGAATCATGCAGGCCGTAATACAATAATAAGATCATGGGGCTAACACATCTTTCAACCTATCTTTACTTCAACGGTCTCGTGACATGAACTGCATATGTGAAAGCACTCGATATTGGCTAAAATAGCTAGGTTCAGGCATAGCGCACAATTAAGGTCATGCCCTATTGGGAACAAATGTACCAAGTAACAATCCCCACTCCACGGTGCTAATAGTGGGGTGTGAGGCAGAATCGCACAGGCCGTGATAACGGGCCATAGAATAGTTTTCGTTAGCCAATAGATCTATTCAAGACAAAACATGCCTTAACCCCACACTATGCACGATCAAGATTGATATAAAACAGCCGATAAAACATAACTCATCGTTTAAGATATAGATTAGATCTGTTTAGATTAACAAACGATGGGTTAAACAGGATATAAGGCCGATCTAGATCAATCTCTATCGGGCGAAGTGATATTGCTGTAATTGAATAAATAATGAAAGTAATAAGCAATATCGGTAACTTAATAGATCTATCCGAAGGACGCCACCCTTAGATAGAGCCGATAACTTGACCTTAATATAGTTAGAGCAGTGAAGGCCGACCGGATCGATGCAGCCATACTTGAACTAAACAAGAGTCGATAACTAGCTTATACCAGAGTCACAGTGGAGGTCGACCGGATCGATGCAGCCATACGAACAGAAGTATAAGCCATGATGGTACTTATAGACAAGCCGAAGGTCGGCCGGACCGATGCAGCCCTGCTCGCTGAAGAACTCACCAAGATCTACTCTACTCCTACTCCTAAGGGGTGGCCGGAGCCGAAAAAAGTAAGGAACTTGTATTTGATTGATTGTGTGTCCTTTACAATAGCCGAGGTCCAATATTTATACCCGGAGCCTAAACATGAATCCTACTCGAGCACGACTCATTACAATCTTCGTCATAGATCCGATTCTAAACATTCCTAATTTAAGATAACTTGGACCCTAATCTTTCCCTTTTTGTAGAGTCCTGATATGTAGTTTTTTGGCGCCAACCGTAGCTCATCATCGCTATCTGCTGACGTCATCCAAAGAGATCCGATTCTAGAGTCATATCTAAACCAGCTGATATCGATCCTTATGCAATCGATTCCTTGATTGACACAATCTTGGAAGCCTTCGAATTCCCGCGTTCTTTTCCCAAATTTTGGTGTAAACACCTTGATACCTATGGGTTTATGCATTTGGTAGTATTTTGCTAGTGCTCAATAAATAACTATGATCTTGTAACTTGATTAATGGTATATGCAATAAACATTAAATGATGCTTTTTAGCAACAAAGAAACAAGGCGGCTAGAGCAGTAGTTTTTGTGGTGCTCTAGATTCCTCTCCCTAAGGACTTTTCTGTAAGTGGATTCCCCTAGGACTTACAGTACAACCATTAGTGCTACATGGCTCTAGCTTTAGTCAAGTATAAGGACCTTTTCTAGCTTGTGTAGCTTACCGAAAGGCGCAAGAGGGAGCTCTGATTGGTTTGATCCCATGGCCTGCCAAGGGAGTGCACTTTGGTTTGTTTGTATTTTTGGTAGTCACACCTTGGGGGAGGGATCTTACTAGTTGATGGGGAATCCTTAGTGGGCTACACTTGTTAGACGAACCTTTGAAAGACTTCATAGTGAACCTTGCCGACCTTACTTGGAAGTGGGTCAAGAGGTTGGCCACATCAGGCGAGAGGGTAAATCATGGCTCATGGTGAAAGTATACAACCTCTGCAGAGTGTAAAACTGGTATATCAGCCATGCTCAATGGTCACAAGCGGCCTAGGCTCCTTACTGAATAGATGATGAACACTAATGGTACTGATGATACAAATGCTCATTTATGATAATTGTTTTTGCTATACATTAATCTTGTTTACATGATCATGTGGTTATTGGGGGATTAAGCTAAACTTGCTACTACTCTAACGCTTAAATTTGACTCACTAAAATGCTAATCATAGTAAACCAGTGTCAACCTTTTGAGCCTCATGAACCCCATGTTATATTACTGAGTACGAAATGTACTTACGCTTGATTTACTTTTTAATTCTTTGGAAAAATCCTAGATGGGTACCAGATTGCCAGAGTCTGTAGGAGTTAGGCTTGTGATCAACTAGTCATTTGTCCCTATGGATTTAGAGCCTTCGCTTGAAGAATGGAGTGTCTTTTCGCTATCTACTATCTAAGGTTATATTCTTTTTATTAAGTACGCTATATATTAAGCATTGTCTATTGATATTACCTCCATTTATAGCCATATGTGTGAGTTGACTTCCTAGGCTCACATATGGTATGTATCTGGTTTTGTTCTTAAAACTAGGTGCTACAGAGGAGGTCGTTGAGTTCTGTGTTGATTTTATTCCTAACCTCGACCCGATAGGAGTTCCTAAATCATGGCAGTGAGGGGAGACTAAGTGGAAAGAGAAAACTAGGGAAGAAAGCATATGTTGGCAAGGAGGACAATTATTTCCGTAAGCACACTGCATAGTTCTGTAAAACTCCTTGGTGGATCCGTATATCGAGGTACACAAGGACATTATATGATATGAATTCCTAGGGAGGACTGAAGCCTGGATTACACTGTCAGCACATGGAAACTTGGGCGTTGGTTGCTGAAAACGATGTCAGGGTGATGAGAGTCTGGATGAGCAACTGTACTTATTGTCTAGGGAACCATCTTGGCATATCCTGACATTCAAAGGGTACGAGATAAGTAGCAATACATTTTACACGATAGCCCAAGATAAAATAAGCACCAACCAAAACAGTGGTGTCCGCATAGATGCCACAGACCCAAATGAGAAAATATATTATGGCCACATAGAGGAGATATGGGAACTAGACTATGGACCTTATTTTAAGGTCCCTTTGTTTTGGTGCCAATGGGTGAAGGTGACTGGAGGTGGGGTAACAATTGACCATCAGTACGGAATGACAACAGTGGACCTCAACAATCTTGGGTACAGATACGAACCATTCGTCTTAGCCAAGGATGTGAATCATGTGTTCTATGTGAAGGACAAGTCTACCAAACCAAAGAAAGGGAAAAACAACGACAATGCCTCAGACAATGAGCCAAAGCGCCACATAGTTCTTTCAGAAAAAAGAAACATTGTGAGAATCGAGGACAGGTCTAACTATGTCAGAAGATTATGAAAAGAATGATGGAATTCCAGCCCTTTATAGTGAACAGTGACCCAAGCATCCTACTAAATAATGAGGACACTGCATGGTTACAGCGCGATCATAACCAAGGGACATACATCAAGAAGAAGTTCATTGTTGTTCCTACTTGATATGGTGATGTATTAGACCTATTATGTAATAATTCTGACTTCTGATTTTTCTGTCGTGTTTTCATATTTTCTACAATTTAAATGAATTTTCTACTTGACGGTGGATTTCCTGTGGAGAATGTGTGATGAAAAATCAAATGATCAACGTTGATAAGATATGAAAACTAATTTCCTATCGAAAAGCAATAGTTTTAATGAGTTTAATTAAGTAGTATATTTTTGCATGGTGGAAATTGTGATTATTATTTACACTATGTTAAATATTTATATGGTAAAACAAAAGAGTTTAGGTTACAAATTTTTCTTGTGTACAATAATGCAAAACCAGGTCTAGGAATTTTTTTTGTAATTTTTTGGCTAATATTTTATTTACTAGGTAATTAACAACTCTCTGCATATTTATATAAAAGAAATATATAAAAAAGGAAAAACTTCTGGAAACTGGCGAAAAGACAAACTACAGCCCACCTTTATTCCGGGTGGATCAACCATCCAGGACTAAAGATGGGCTATGTTTCATGGCCCACCAAAATCATCTTTACTCCCAGGCCGTGGCTGCACCCAGGACTAAAGGTCAGACCTTTAGTCCTGGTTCTAACCATCACCCGGGACTAAAGGACCTTTAGTCCTAGGCCGTGGCTTCACCGGGGACTAAAGGCCCCCTATATACTGCCATCCTCTTCTTCTGCCCCCTCCATCATCTTGTTCTTTGCCCAAGAGCCACCATGCGCCGCTGCCGCTCCTCACCGCCTCCAGCACCACCTCCACGCATGCGTACCTCTCTCACGGTCTCCGCCGGCAGCCAGGCTCGTGCCTCTCCCGTCCGTGCATGACGCACAGATCTAGATCTACTGCCGTCGTCCTCACCATCACCCAGATCTGATCTAGATCCACCGTCGTTGTCGATCATAATCCTCGTCATTGCCGGCAGCACGCGTGTGCCTCCAGCACCGCCTCGTCACGCGCGCGCTTCGCCCTCGGCTCCACGCGCCTACCTCCAGCACCGCGTCATCCTCATCGCACGCTCATCATCCCCCTCGCCAGAGCGCATCATCCTCATCTACATCATCTCCACCACCACCTCGTCTTTGTGCCATCCTCGTCCTCGTCATCATCTCCAGCACCGCCTCGTCACGCACGCACTTCGTCCTAAGCTCCACGCGCTCGTCCTTGCCAGCGCGCTTATCGTCCCCCTCATTGGAGCAGCGTTGTCCTCTCGTCTAGCATCATCTCCACCTACCGCCTCATCTTCGTGCCATCCTCGTCCTCGTCATCATCTCCAGCACTGCCTCGTCTTCGAGTTGTCCTTGTCCTCGTCCTCGCCAGAACCAGCGCCACCGTGTGTGTGATGTGCATATTATTTTTTCAGCATAGAAAAAATAGAAAAATTGATAGAAATATTGTAGTGTACTATAATATATATATATATAGAAAAATTGTAGAAAATTAAACAATATAGTTGTAGAAAATAAATTGAAGAAATATATTTAAATCTTCATAGTTAAAAGGATTGATTTTATTAGTGCTATGAATTTTTTTGTATATATATATACATATCTGAATTTTGATATATTGACATTAGTGTGACATGAATTTTCATATATTTATATACACCAATGCTGATATATATCCTAATATTCTGAGCTCCGTGCACTCTCGATCAAGGCGTAAATAATAACCCTAAATTCTATAGTTATATATATTTGATTTTGAAAGTTGGGCTCTCAAGAAGATGGCCACACAATTCCAGACCTAGAAGAAGAAGGTGTACAATGAATTTCTAAAGAAGAATCTGACTCCAGATTTCAGTAATAATAGCCCATACAAAATGTTGAGGGACGACTGGCCTGAATTTGTGAGGTACAAGACCTCAGAAGAGGGTGAGGCACAGGTGAGAAGGATCAAACAGAATGCGTGACAAATGGTATACCATCATAAAACATGATCAGGTGGCTATAGGAGTGGCTTTCCTAGGTGGCAAAGAATGGAAACAGACCTGCTTTCCAAAGGGATCCATCCATTTTAAATGGATTGGCCCGAATGCTTCAAGAATTGGTTTTTCGCGCATGGGGGACCACTGGACCCAGAGACCGGGGGAGCCAGTTGTTGGTGGGCAAATCAGAACAGTAGCACAAAGACTTTTCGATATTGTAGATGCTTCTGCCAGTGGTGCCTTTGTGCCTAACTGAGAGAAGGATGAGCTGACGTATGCCCTCTAGACTCCTGAACACCCTAGGCGAACATGAGGCAAAGGGTTGATTTCATGGTGGCATGGCTTCCTTGAGGACACCACTACCTACAGAAGCCGCCAGTGAAGGAAGGATGAGGAGGCAGAGTAGATCTGCAGGTTCAAGGAGGCGGTGCTTCGATCGCAGGAGCGAGAACTAAACATGGAGGCGAGAATACAAGAGAAAATTAGACGGCAAGTGGCACTATAGTTGAGTAGCCAAAGGCAGTCAACATTAGAGGATGGAGTCAACGTTAGCCCCCCTCAGCTAAGAAGTACCTGCGCTTCCACTGAACTCCCAAATCAAGATGACGCATTGTAGCAGTTCCCTGTGGATGACATCACTATGCCTTTGATGCCATGTGTGCTGCACATTCCCGTGAGGAATAGCACAATCAAGGTGTCACACTGGTATTGTTTCTCCTGTGGTCCCTGACAAGACACGAAGAAGCCATGGGAATCTTATTCCACCTAGATATTATAGCATCTCGATGGATAGAGTTATCAAAGAATATAGGAAAGTGGCTCTGGACTTTCCTAGGAGGTGATGGGGAAATACCCTAGGACAAGCAGAGCATTCATTCATTATATGGCGCAAGCACTACATCATTATTTCCGGTGTGGCAACTAGGGTACCATCGCCTCCTCCTCAACTACCTCATGATAGGTGCAGATGAAAGTGAACGAAATAGTTTTTCAATAATCATTCTAAACTATTGGCTTCTCGCATATAACCATTTACTCACAATCATTTTTGTACTCATAGGTCTCCCAACCTGAGTCTAGTTTTTCCATCCCATGATGATCATCAGAGTGCTCTGAACTGATGAAGTCCCCATTGAATAAGAAAGCTAGCCAGTCGTAAAACAAAGTCCCTAGAGAAGCTGCCTTACGAGAAGTCTGAAGAGGAATCAAAAGCGGTGGCACAAAAAGATTTGGATAACTAGCGGTAAAGTGTAGCAAAATCAATAGCAAAGAAGAAGGAACTTATGAAAAAACCCACCAAAGTCGCACTACATAGCTCAACGAGAACTAAGAAAAAGAGTAAGTGAAGTGAAGAAAAAGCGGCGTGAGGCATGTAAGCCCTCGCCATTATCGAACTATGAATGCTCTCTCGACAAGTGATATAATGCGTCGCTGAAAGCAAAGAGAGTTGGGAAAGATGTTGCATAGCTTGGGTAGCAATCTAAGCAATCCATCAACCCGCTAGTTGTTAAGGATGATTGTACAAATGCACAAGGCAGTCCAATTGATAGGGAGTCACTCCAAGACTTCATGGACACAACAGGTCTCACACCTCAACAACTCAATGGGGGAGGATCGATACCAACAGCCAAATTTGATATTTACCGAACCTATGTATATGGCAGGAGTCTTGTCAACCCTAAGTCCTGGTCATCATTAGGTATGAAAATGTTCTTGTTAAATAAGTGGTACTTAAATGCGTGTGCTAAGGATGAGGCATTGCTTCTTGCTAGAGTTAGACTAGAGCATTACTTCAATGGCTATGACATTGTGCATATTGAGTTCAATGAATTACACCAACTATTAAATCGGGACGCTCTCGACAAATCTCTCCTCAGCTGCTAGGTGTCTGTAAGTGATTCTTTCTATAATTGAAGTAACATGCATGTTAGTTCGTTGTCTATATATAGTTGTCCTCACACTATATATATTCTTTTGTACTATATAAATGCAGATATGAGATGCTGAAACTAAAGAAAAAAGGTTAACTAATGTTGGTTTCATGGATCCGAATCGTACATTCAAAGACACAAGTTACTCCATATGATAGATAGCGACCTCAAGTGGAGAAGAATCTGTTTAGGTTCTTAGATAAGCAACATGACAAGACACTGATACTCTTCCCTTACAACTTCAAGTGAGTGTTAATGTCTTGTGCCCATTTTATTTTGCTTACTCCAAGTTGCCTTTAGTTAGTGAGTTATGCCTGCGTATAAACATGTAGCTTTCACTAGATACTGCTAGTCATCAATATGCCCAGGAGTCTTGTAAAGATCTTTGACTCAGTGACAAAACCCCGAGAAGATTACCAAGAAATGATAGATATTCTCAAGTGGTAATTTCGGTCTTCGCACACTGTATACTCCCTTATGCCATTTTATTTTGTTAGGCAGTGCTTGGAAAACGTTCGCCTTGAAACTACCATTATGGTCATTGGAAAGTGCCTCTGGATATAGTCCAATATCCAGTAAGTACTAGCTAGGTCACCGTATCTTTATTTAGTTCAATTCATTATTACCATGTTTTATTGGTTGATGATGAATCTTTTTCTCATAAAGTGGTGTCTGCAGTAGGGATCGGGGAACAACTTATGTGGATATTACGTCTGCGAGTTCATCATGGAGTACTCAAGGAGGACAAGTGAAGAGATCCTCGAAGTATGTACAAAATATACACAATTGATTTATTACCATTGTCTTGATATATATAATCATACTTTTCCTTTCATTCGAATTGAAGGTTGAATGGAGGAAGTAAAGAGTTATGTGATGTGACCAGATCAAAGCAATTCAAGAGGCATTGTCAGGATTTCTTATGGATAAGGTCATAGATCCCAAAGGCACGTACTACTATGACCCTAAATAATTATTACCTAGTAGCCATAAGACTGATGAAGATGAGGGTTCAATGAAATCACAAGGACATGAGTACAAGGTTTTTGTGACTTTATTATGTACATATTCCATGCATGTACAACCTCTTGAAATATTTGTATATATATAGTTTCATACATTTTAGTGTGATATTTATGTATAATACTCGAATGGAACCTTAAACGTACATATATATGGACGTATATTAGCAACGTAGAATTCGTATACTGGAAAGCTAATCGAAACAAAAAAGAATTGAATTGAAAAGAAACCATAAAATGAAAGGAAAAAAATGAAAAAAAATAACCTTTAGTATCGGTTGGAAAAACCAACTAGGACTAAACGTGCCAGCCCCGGTGCAATGTCTGGGGACCCATTTAGTCCCGGTTGATAATAGAAACCAGGACTAAAGGTCTACTTTCAGTCCAGGTTCAGCAGAACCAGGACTAAAGGGGGGCCTTTAGTCCCGGATTCGCATTCCTGGTTGGAAAACTGGGACTAAAGGGGGTTTCCCCAACCGGGACCGATGCTCAGTCCTGTACTAGTGTAAGTACATCCAAGTAGCAAAGTGGGTACATGTTACAAATGGTCTTAGCAGTATACTTGTTACGCTCTCTCTTGCTAGATGATCTGCTAAGTCTCATGTCCATAGATTATGGGTGCCACAAAGTTTTTGCATTCACCGGTGTTTGTATGGTCCATTGAAACTAAACTAGCTCCTTGCTCCGGTTTAAGTAGTTCAGTTTATTTGTATTGTTCGTCTCGATATACCGTGAAGTACAAAAGTAGTGCCTGGAATTTATTTAGATTCACATCTCTCTCCTTGATGTGTGCAAATATATTTCTAAAACAAAAGGAAGAGTGGTCTTACTTTCACAAGGTTTATGGGCGCTTACTTGAACATCATATAAACTTTCCTTGGCTTTCGCTTTGGATAAATAGTTTCAGTTGAAAGACTTGCGAAAAACATGCATACTTCAATACACTCATATAAATGCTCATGACTCTGCACTGCAGTTAACCATTCTCTCCAGCACTGTGAAACATATATGCACAGCTGGTGACACGACAATCAAAAGATAACACTAGATCACCCATAGTAATTTAACAGGGTTTGTATATCTTTAATGGTCAGGCTCTAGCACGCACTATATATATCTCATTGGTAATTCAACCCTGTGTGTATAATTTATACTAACAGATAGTGAAGCTAGTAAACGAGGACCTGCATGCATGAAGTCTTATCAGACTGCATGTTTGAAGATCAACACAGGCATCCAGCACCCGAACAGTTCTGTTCCTCTTGCAATGGTTGACGTTGCAGACAGGTGACCTCGAGGTTTTCACAACGACTTCGACAAATTCAAGAATGGACTTAAGACTACTCTTATGTGGAGCTGGCGAACTCGATAAGCGAGACAAACTCTCACGAGGTTAATTAATTAGTACAAAGCAAGCTGTATTAGTAGTGAAACAATCCTTGAAGGCTTGAACCCTAAGCGTCCACTTGCAGTAGTTGGATCATTTGGATCAAAGTGGACAAAAGTCAGGCAGATTGTCTGGTTCACCGTTCACCTTATTAGCAACAATGTTTTACAGAGGTTATGTCTTTGGGACCCCTCGTCTTAGGCGTCAGATAGTATTGTCAAGAAAATGCTTGCGCCACCAAACTAGTAATGTAACACTACCAATGTAATGAAACAATCTCTTCTTTCCAATGCAAGGACTGAGTTGCTAATTTTTTCCATACATCCCTTGTCATTTGCTTAATTACATCGTGATGGCACTTAGCAACTTGATTGGATCTGTCTTATGGGTGCAATCTGGTGATTGCATCACACAAAGCAATAAAACCAATTTGGAAACCTACAAACTACCAATGTGGTGTAAAAAGGCATGCACAACTAAGGAGGGTCCATTTGTTCTTGCTGCCCTTTAGTTAGGTTACTTATCTTCAAAACCTATATTGGACTCCACACATCACATTTTTAAAAGCTTTCTTCAACATTGATTTATTTCTTATTGTTATAGTCTCCACTATAATTTGAGACCCAACTTCGAATCATGCCTAACAAGCCAAGCCAGAGTGGAATTGACTTTCATTAAAAATGAACTAACTTTGATTTCAAATGGAAAATTAATGTAACTAAAGCAATTTTGAAGCAAACCTGTCGACGATCAAAATGACCGGAAAGCATGGGATGACTTTTAGGCAATGTTTCTGATAAAAATATGGCCATGAAAATATATTTGGAACATTGCATGGAAGTCTAGGGATCAAAAGAGGAGTAGAGGCCGCGCAACCTCTGCTGAAACGGCCTGGCCGTTTCTCAGGCCGTCTGAGCCAAGCTGCCCTCTCTCTGGCACGCCTGTTGCCCGCTGGCCTCGACAGAACCGGCCTGGCCGGTTTGGGACTCGGCCAGGCTAGTCCACCTGCGCTAGTTGCTGCCCAACTGTCATGGCTTGTTTGGGAACCAGCCAGACCGGTTTCCCTATGCATCCAATCAGCTAGGCTCCCATGGGTCACGACAAAACTGGCTACCGGCTAGGCCGGTTTGCCTATTCGAGTCCGAACCAGACTCTTTCCAAATTGGTGTTTGGGAATATTTTTTGTATAGGAAACTTGGAGATCACGATTTGGACTCATTTCCTATTAGGGATAAGAGTACGCCCTCTATATATATCAGAGGATCATGGCCAATTGAAGGATCCAACACTCAATCCTCTTTTTTACATCTATTACCCAACCTTTTCCCTTTTTCCAACCATCTTGTTGTTTGATGCATCTCTCCGCGAGATTCATCGGTGTTCTAGGTAGCCTTGCTGATCCTAGAACAACCCTAGGCATGCTCCTCCCTGATAGCCCCCCCCCTCGGGAGGTGTTCCTAGGCTTGTGCGGTGAAGGACGGCTCAATATTCGGCCTAATCAATTTCTAGATCGGTTTAGTTGATCCCTAGAGTTGCTTGTTGCGTCTGATAGGTTCATTAAAACCTAGGGCATGCTAGCCCTTGCTGGTGTGTGATTTGGATCTCCATCCAACATCAATAAAACCATTGCACTGGCACTTGTATCCATCATCCTTTCTACCTTAGGCCTGATGGTTAGCCAACCTAGTAGCCTGCCCCTTCATTTCTTCTTCCTAGCACAACTTCCGTAGTTGCCATGGGCAAGAGCTTCAACTTGAAGCTCAAGGCCATGTAAGAACCTTGCCTAGCTACTCGGACAGAAGAAGACATGCACCCTGCACACCATGCACATGCATTCAAGCCTTGTTGCACAATAGCATGCTCAAACCACGTGAGCACTGCCCCTATTCAATGGTGCCGCTATGCACCAAACCATGGCTGGATCTCCTCCATGCCCCCCTAAGCCCAACAATGTCATGTCGCCCCTAACAATTTGTCCATTCAACCATTCCTAGGCCCTATTCATGTCCGTCACCAAGAAGCCAAGCCCCACAAATCACCATTAGCACCGACGAGCTCTAAGCCCTCCAAGCCCTCCACCATGGCACATTCAACTTTGTCATAACTCCCTAAGCATGATGCTCACTCAAATAAGCTATAGTGTCACTCTATGGCCCTACCTCATTACTAAAATGCCACCGCACACTTGGTGTCACCAGGGTTGCCAACATAGTTGACAATGACAACCACCTCCAACCTCAAGGACTAGATGGCTCAATTCCACATAACTCATCATGTCTATATCCACCCTTGTCACACATTGCCCTCTTTCTTTCCCCTCTCTACACCATTCCACAAAGCCAAACCATGTTCCATTGCCTATGGCAAGGCTCCATGGTGACCAAGGGTCATCAGTGATGCTACCTCTAGCCTCTAAATCATTTCTAGGTTGTGCAAGTCAACTTGGAGTGCGTAAACATGTACTCAAGTGAGCCCTTCTTAGCACGATGGGGCCAAAGAAACACCAAGTGATCTGTAGCTACCAAACCATAGCCTTACTTGACTTGATTTACTTCACCAAAACCGCAACATCGAGCTCTACTGCCTAGAGTAGAACAAGTTCACGTTGTCAAGGAACCACACCTATCACCAAATCCAATGACGCAGAACTCAGTGGCAATGCAAAAGATGTGGGCCACTACACTCCAACCCCCACTTTAGGACTTACCCATCATACACTATGTCTCTATCTTGCTCCATGTGGATGGTGCACATGGATAGTGTCATGGTCCACTATTGACCAAAGGGGCATAGACCAAATCCTTGGGTCCAATCCAAAAGCAAACCTAGTCCGACCTTGTCCAATCTATATAACGCCTGAACCCCCAGACCCATTGACCCATGGGCCCCGCCAATTAGTGACATTGGCCCCTATGATGTCATGTTGATGTAAACATGGACATGTGGCATGCCCATGATATGACTTGTGTCACCTCTATGATTTTTTAGAACAAACCTTATTTTAATTTCCTCAAATATGGTTTAATATTTAGAAATTGATAACTACTTAAATTCAACTTAGAGAAATATATATGAAACTTTTACCAAAATTTTGCTAAACATGAGCTCTACACAATGGAGCTATGTTTTGGATCTAGTTAGGCATGCAAATAGAAATGCCAGTAATTTATTGTATGCTATTTCTACTAGTATGACAGTGTTGACTGAGCCTTTCCTTGTTATATGATTTCTACTATTACCCTAATAATCTATTATTAGAATTAGGCTATATGATTTACTTATTACATTTATCAACTCTACTCTATCTAATCATGAACTTGTCATGGATGTGGAAATAGTTTAATGGCATAGGATATGACTTTGGTTGTATGGTAGGCATGAAGTTCTAATGGGTGATGCTAGGAGAGATTATGGTATGTGAGTATTATTGGGTGAGTGGTTAGGATGTCTCAATCGAGGAAAGATAGTGGACAAAGTCTGAACAACTGTGTCATGCCAAGAGGGTGTGACTTAGGCACCATCTGAGGTTACCTGTGGTGGGTACACCTTGAGGTTCCATGGGAATGTGGTGTTTTGTGGGTGGGTTTGACTTACAATTGGAGGTACCTGTGAGAGGTGCAAGGAGACGATTTCCATTCGGAGGAGAGGTCTTTGCTTGTTACTTATGGACTAAGTTTGGCTAACTATGTTCATGGGTCCTGGCTAGGTTGGTGGCCCTCAACAAGCAGTTGAAGGACCATGACGCATTCCTGGCACGACCATTTGTTGCATGCTTAAGATCACATGAAGTAGTACTATGAGTCGGGACATAGGGATGTCCAATTCACCATAGATGGTTGTACGCCTGTGTCACCATTAGACTATGAAAGGACTATTAATTAGGCAACTTACAACTAATTAGCTAACTAAAAACTACTCATCAAAAGTTATTCAATATAATCTCTAAATGTGCACTACAATTTTGTTAGGTGTTGCTATTTCTAATGCAAAAGAGTTTTGCATCCTAAGTTCCAATCCTATTAATTAACCTAGTATGACAGACTACGAAAGTTAAGCACACAACCTAGGAAGGTTAGTAAGTATGGAAACACAAGAGATATGCACACTCCTTTGATGACGATTTCCCCTGGAATCGAGAAGCATCACGCTTCCCCTTATTCCTCATTGGAGGACCACACAAGAACCAAGCTCTCGATTGTGTAACCATATGGATAGGCCACAGGCCTTCCCCACATGCAAGTGTGACACTGTGTGGCCTTCTATCTCCTAGACTGCTCCCGTTCACATTCTGAATCAAGCTTCAGCCAAAACGTTGTGTGCCTCATTCCTTCGTACATCGTAAGTAGCCAAAACACAAATGCAATTGGTGTGATCTTGAAATATTATTAGCCCCTTGGAGTACAAGCATGGTGCATGCAATCATTGGGTAGCAAGTGGTATGCAAACCTCACTAACACTAGGCCTAACACATAGATCAAGCGCTAATTTGTGGTCTAAACTAGCCTAAGCACTTTACAAAGCACTAATGCTAATCGCTTAATATTCCTTAAGCACTTTTCGTGACAAGATCACTTGGAATAGAGCCTCAACTCACTAGCAACTTTGGCGCAATCTAACACCCTTAAAATGGTCATCCAAGGTGGTATATATAACCTCTATCGATCAAAATAGTAATTGGCAATAGACTGCACTCGTGCAGTGAGCACTAGAGAGCTCTAGTGCCTACACCATGGGCTAGTCGTTGGACTATCCATTGCTGACATTTTGGTAGCCTATGTTCAAATGGTGAATTATGGTGCATCACTAGATATTTTTAGTGACTCTAAGAACCTTTTGCATAGCCTCTAGGAAGCATGTTTACTCTCTGGTGCTTCTTCATCGGAGGTCTCAAATGCCCCTTGATGAGCTCCACCATGCCTCCAACTCCCTCTGGACTAAAGCTCTAGTGCTTACCAGAAGTTAAGGTGAGGTCTTCTTCAGCCCTTTGTCCGAGCATCGATCTAAGCTCTAGTGCTTCTCACTAGAGAGCTATAGTGAGCCCAACGATGAATGGACCAATCAATTTTATATATGGGCACTATTCCTAACATTAGGTCTGACACTCTAGTTAGCACTCTAGTGCACACTAAGCTTGGTTTCTTCATATGTTCTCATCCAAAGTTTTTCCACTTGATGTCTTGGACATCTTGCTTGTCGTCTTCTAGGACTTCATAAGTGCTCCATGGCATTTTCTTGAGGTGTTGATCATCACGTTACCTTGTTCCATCCATCCTTGCATTCATAGGACTAAAACCTTATGTACCAGCACACAACATTAGTCCCAATGATCATGTTGTCACTCAATCACCAAAATCACTTGATGGCCCTAGCTAGGTGCCATTTTTCCTATAGGTTGAAGGCATCACCGAAAAGTCTAGTGGTGAGCTTGCTCCGTGCTACTATGACCCCTAGCAGTGCATTGGCCTCATGGCATATCGACCACCTCCCTCCCAATGCTAAAATTCATCATGTCTTCCATGTTGTTTTCCTCAAACCATACGACAATGATCCTACGACGATGATGGTGCCTCTACAGCTAGTGCTCTACGTCCATGTTGTTCCCACACAGGAGTTCCATTGTCTATGTGCACCTAAATTGTGGCACCTAGGGAGGTGGTGGTGTGCTAGCCTAGTCGCAATGATGCCGAGGTGTTGACGGTAGTTATCATTCATTATAAACTTCAATATAACTTGAAATAATGCATGAAAATGATCAACAACATAGACTTAGGGGTTTAAAAGTGACAATTTCCATGAGTTTTGGTGAATCTATATTTTCAGCTGGGTTATTTTAGAAAACCATCAAGGAGGATCAAAATGTCAAATTAAATCGCGCTTATCCACGACAAAAACTACTCCAGAAGGTTCCATAGGACTCCAGAAGCCATGTCACTGAAGCAGAGGGCAGGAGGCTACCAGGTGGGGCCGCCCTGGCCCCCTGGGCCCACATGTCAGCCCCTACTTCGAATGTCAGTTCTCCATCGCAGTCTTAGGTTGCATCTAAGCCATTCTTTAAGTCAGTTTGGTCCAAGGGCTCACGTTGGACTGCTCTGGTCTATATAACTAGCCCCTGCCCGCCCCATTGAGAGCATGCTGCCATAAGTCCAGATCAGACTAGAAAATAGGGTTTCCTAGAGAGAAGAGAATGGAGCTCCAATTCTTAAAGTTTCTAGTATAGGCTAGCTAGCAAGGTTCAAGTAGAGTGTGGGCTATTGCTCAAGATTCCAGATCTATCCGTCTAGAGACTGGTATAGCCATTGTATCTCTATATTTATGACTTTGTGATACTTCAATATTATGTTGCTATTTATTATGTTCCTAGTTTGCTCTAGTTATATGCTTGATATAGTTATGATTGATGATGAATTTATGCATATGTTCGCAAAGCTCTTAGCTCAGTACTTGAGTGAGTTAAGTGGTCGACATTATGTAAGCATGGTGCTTAGATATTGTATGCCTACGGATGCATTCTGCACTCTAGGTCATGTGGTAGATCGTGGATGTGACACTCCCGTTGCGTCCTTAGTAGTCCACTCCCCGTTTGTAGAGCAAGTAGAATGCGGTTGCGAAGGGAGACAAACTCTGTTCTAGATCTTGCTTAGTAATGTTCCTTATGCATAGATCCAAAGTTAGTTATACTATAGATGAGAGTGTATATACTTGAGTGTACAAAAGACTTAGTAAATAAGGAATGACCTAGTAATCTTCTGCTCTTAACAAATCTCCTGCTTAGCCATACTACATTTTATGAGTCTCTATTTCTATCTCTGGAATACCATTATTACCTTACACTTATCATTTATTTATCCCTTGACTTACCCCTACCATAGCATGAGAGTGATTTTATCATATATATATATGTGTGTGTGTGTGTGTGTGTGTGTGTGTGTGTCAATATCTCCATGCCAACACAACTCCATAGCTCCTCCCTGTGGTTAAAATATAAATAACGATACCTAGTATACTCTCGGGTGAAATGCTACAATGGTATATTATCTTTGCGCTTGTGGATACTTTAATATATATATACTTTTCTTTAAGTTTTCAAGTGTCATTTATAATTACCAACAACGTATTTCTGGCATCATGCTAGGGATGACAACTTAGTAAAGAGTGATGCGAAGAAATGTCAACAAGCATTTCTGGCGCCATTGCTAGGGAGGGGTACATGGCTATAGAGAATTGATCAAATAAATACTTATTGATGAAATCATAACCTCTACTTTAGCAGGCTTACCCTTGTTTGTCTTTGTTTATATCTTATATAGGGTATTGCATACTTGGTTGTGATTCACCAACAACTTCCAATCAGAATCAAATCAACCTAATTAAGAGGAAGCTTAAGACCTAGTTTCTGAGCTATGGCTGTGAAGACTCTACGTGAGTTCCCTGCTCTAAGCACTGAGAACATTCACACTGGACCAACATTCAAAACCAACAACCTTGAGTTTGAGCTCAAGCTAGGCCTCATCAACATGGTGCAAGCTACCCCATTCAGCGGAAAGGCACATGAAGATGCTAGTGCTCACCTTTAGAATTTTCTAGAGATTAGCAGCACAATCATCATCAAGGAAGTTGCTCAAGACATCATACTACTCTGCCTATTTCCGTTCTCACTAGTGGGAAGAGCAAAGCAGTGGTTCTACATGAACAAAGATCACATCAACACATGGGCAAAGTGTTCAAAGGCCTTTCTAGAAAAGTTCTTCCCTGTTGGCAAGACCAATGCCTTTAGAGGAAAGATTTCAAACTTCCAATAGCAAAAAGGAGAAACAATTACAGAAGCATGGGAACATTTCCAAGAATACATTTTAGATTGTACTCATCATGGGATGCAAGATTGGTTGCTCATGCAAAGTTTGTACCATGGATTAACTCAAAAAGCTCATGAACAACTTGATGCCACTATGGAGGATCATTTATGTCACTCACCCTTGGAAAAGTTGAAACTCTTATGGAAAAGATAGCCTCTAATCAAGGTTGGTCATCATGCAACATTCAATTATGCAATAAGAGCGAAGAAGTACTAGAAGATGTGTGTGCACTGTCAACTAAGATGGACGTACTAGTTAAATTGGCTTGAACAGCGAGCCAATTACAAGAAAGATCGTTAGGCTATTCAAGATGCCTTTAATTCCCAGAATGTATATGGAGAATACTTGGGGGTAGACTTCTCTGAATATAAGGAGGATGCAAACATCGTCAACAATTCTGCTCCACAACAACAGAGACAAGGGTGGAATCAATAACAACGGTCGACTTACCAAGGTAAATACCTAGGTAATTACTATAATACTCCTAAGCAACCATCCTTAAGAGACTTAATCTTAGAACAAGAGAGGATTAATAAGAATATTTCTAAGAAGCTTGCTTTTAATGATAAGGTCCTAGAAAACATAAATACTAAAATGTATAGTTTTTCTTCCGCCATAAAAGACCAACTAAGCTATAATAAAAAGATAGAATCACAATTAGCCTAGTTGGCTGCAGCTCTGCCTTTTGCCACTAACTTTGAGAAGGTAAACGCAATAACCACAAGAGGTGGCAAGTCTACTCGTGATCCACCATACCTGACAAGGTCAGGTAAGACACCAGTGGTAGTACAGGAAGAGGAGAAGAGAACCGATGAAGTTGAAAAAATTGGGCCACAAGAGCGAGAGTTACAACAAGATTTTCATGACACGACCCTCCTACCGTAGAGATAATTCAAATGTTATATAATAATATTCCGTTGCTAGATGCCATAAAGGTACCTACCTACGCGAAGTATCTCAGAGACATCCTCAACAACAAAAGACCACTGCCTTCCACTAAGGTAATCAAGTTAATGGAGGAGTGTAGTGCGGCCATACTAAACATGTCACCTATCAAGAAGAAGGATCCAGGATGTTCCACTATCGATTGTTCGATCGGGAGCCAGAACTTTGAGAATGCGTTATGCGATCTTGGAGCATGTGTCAGTGTCATGCCCAAAAAGGTCGTCGACAAGCTCAACTATTCAACACTCACGCCAACATCAATGTGCTTGCATCTAGCCGACCAATCGGTCCGCTACCCTGCACGAATCACTTAAAACATTCTAGTAAAAATATGAAACTTTTTCATTCCCATAGATTTTGTAGTACTTGACATGCAGGAAGACATGAAGACACCCCTCATTCTTGGGAGACCCTTCCTGAGCACTACAAATGCTCACATTGAAGGAAGAGCAATTCGCCTTCAAGCCAAAACCAGAACAATGCTCTAACTTGGAGTGGCATGAAAAGCAAGTGCAACCGTTAAGGTCTCCATCTTCGGGACTGACTAATGCAACCAAAGAATAAACCTAAACAGAGAAGTCCAGTTCGGTGGACTTAAAATTCCAAACCCTCGCCAGGAGGTAACTTGGTAGTTATCCATATTTACTTTTTCATACTGCATTAATCATTTTATCTTAGCATATTGACTTTTCAACACCTACATCATGAAACAAAAATTTTCATCATGGCATTATAAAAACTTAAGCCCCATGTAAATAATTTTTATGGAGTAAAAACCCAAAAGAAATATTTACCGTGGAGGCATAAAAATTTAAAAATACCATCATTCATCTGGTTATATTTCATAGTATCATAACATATTTTTGCATTGCATTTTTATACATATATACGGTAGAAATATGGGAGACACATGGGACCCACTCAACCACCACCCATCACCTCCATCTCCACTCAACCTCCATTATTGGCCTCCATTCCCAATCAACTCTATTCTATCGTATCTCCACCGAAAGAAGCACCGACAGAGCTGATATTTTGCTTAAGGGTGAAGCAAAGATCCACCGGGAAATTGGAGAGGCCATTTGGCCAAGGTGTGGGGCCGACCGAGCCCACCACTAGGCTGATCGGCCTACTCCTGCACCCTCTATAAATCCCACTCCTTCCTTGCTACTCTCGGCCTCCAACACAACACAATTCTAGCTCCTAAGTTTGGAATTCCATTTCAAAATTTCATAATTGAATTTCTTTTAAGAAGAAGTAGTGTTGGACTAAGAAAGAGTGAGAGGAAGTTTGGGTGTGAAAGTAGTGCTAAAATCTTGTGAAAGAGAGAGAGAGGTGCTGCAGAAATTTGAAAGAAAAATAGAGTTTAAGAGTGGCAGTGCTGTCCAAATCAAGAAAGGGAATTAAAAAGAATTAAGATGGAAGTCATGCCAAAATCTTGATTGGAATATTTATTAGGTAATTTTGGACGACTAACCCTTGGACTACTGACTCTAGATGGCTAACCACTAACATTTTCATCTCCTAATCCCGTTCCATGAGTTGTCATATTTTTGTCTATTTTGCGTGAAAATGAGCAAGATTGCTGGCAAACTCAAGCGGGCGATGTCATTCCGTTCAATGAGGAGTTCTTCATCCCAAGCAAGCACAAACATGGAGGTTGATCCGCCATCTCCCACTGTTGGAGCACCATCTTGATCAGCCCCCATAGAAAGGAACATTTTTCTGCAAGAGAAGCAGCTCAAGCACCAGGGAGATAGGACGAAGAACATCTAAAAGAAGCTGAAGACTCAGGATTTCATCCTCATTCCTGCCTACGATCCAACCCTACTACAAGCCATAGGTATGACCACTGAATTTGAACTTATTTTTAAGACCATAGGATGGGAGGGTGCTTGGGAAATTAATGAACCGGTGTGTAAGCTTTTGACTATTGAATTCTTGTGCACTCTGCAACCCACCAATTCAGAAGTTTCATTTAGACTTTTCAGGAAAGAATTTTCTATTCCCGGAAATTTTTTTAGTAAACTTCTTGGATTTCACTCTCAGTGCATAATTGAATTAGACTCCACTATACAAGACTTTGATAGGAATAAGTTTTGGGGGGAGATTTCAAAAGAAATTGTTTGCTAGCGTCCTTGCACCAATGAAATTCAGCACTCTACTTTGCGCTTCATGCATAAATGGTTAGGCTTTTCCTTATTTCCTAGAAGTGATTTCCACACTATTTGGAAGGATGAACTAAAACTACTTTATGCCATGATCAAAAGAAAGAAGGTCTCACTCATAAAATTCATGATGACACAATGGTTAGAAACTCCTGGTCTTAAGGGAAATGTTGGGGGCACTTCTTTGGTCACCTGCATAGCTAAAAATTTGGGCCTGCTAGAAAATGCTTTTATTACTTACATTGATGTTCCCCGTTGGCTTATTGATTATGATTATTTTAACCATGCTCATATGTTAGAAAAGGGAAGAGACGAGAAACTTGTCATGATGCATATGGATTATACAACTGAGTTCCCGTTACCAGACCCGAACTTTGGTCTGTATGTAGTGGATTTGTTTGTCTTTGATTTATAGAGAAAGGAGGAAGCACCTCACAGGAGTGCCTCTGCGAGGATCACTCGTAACCCATAGCCTTGGTACCATGGAGAGGACCCCATTCCAGAATTCCCTGCCTTCACCGGCTACGTAGGATTTGATCAAGCAGGACCTTCCTAGGTGCATCATCATGTGCATGCAGGTTGGGACCAGCCGAGATCTTTCCGTATGCACCAACCTGAACATGCTAGGTGGGAGCAGCCTTCTCCACATCATTCAGAGAGTTCCTGGCAACAGGGCCCAAGTGGGCAATGGTAGGACCACAATTTTGACTACTACCAGCAGTAGTCTTATGAGGAGGTCTCCAGTGGCTACCAGGGAGGACGCATGTCCTTCTCTGCTCATGGCTTCCATGACCATCCCACATGCTATCATGACCAGCACATGGGCCACCATCCGCTGCCCATGGGTTACCATGAGCAGCAGATGGAACACGCTTGCTTCGACACCAGGCTCACCACCATTAAGGAGAACCAACATGAGATTTAGAACACTCTACACCAACATTCCCTATGGCAAGAAGTAGGACAATGCCTTGCTCCCATCTAGCAGCACCAGGAGCAGGAGAACCAAAATTAGCAGTACTTATTCTAGGGTCTCAACATAGACCCACCCATCTAAGAGACCACAACAACAACTAGCTTGGGGAGGAGCCCCCATTACTTTAGGTAAGTTTTTTTTCTTGTATTTTATTATTTTCTTTAGTTAATTTTTGAATTTGTATTTATTAAAAAAATGCATAACTAAAAAAAAATTGCCTTTATCTTATATATTTATTACTATGGAGTGGTCTAAAAAAACCAAACAAAAAGAGTGTGTATAGTTTGCTTTAAGTTTAATTTGCTTAAGAGGTGCTTTAGTTTTTTAGAGCCAAATGAATAAAAAGAACTTGAAGACGATCTCACTTGATAGAAATGATGAATAGATGCTCTATTATAATTCCTTTCAAGTACCTAGTTTTCAACCTTGAATTCTCCAGAGTTTTGGATAGAAATTGATTTGACATGAGAATTTGTTCTGAACTTGAAACTCGTGGGTAGCAATGCTTGATCTAAGTCTAGGTAATTGATGGATATGATATGAGAAGGTCTAAGCTACTATTTATCTTGTTCCAAATGATACTAAAGTTCTAGAGATTTATCTTTTGAAAAATATAAAAATTCCACATGATGAGATCCTATATGACAAAGTTTGAATTCCTACCAGAGCCAAACATGTTTATATTTAGGCTAGGAAAACTTCCACTCATATGCTACTTGTTTTGCATTGAGCTTAGTCAAGCTTTGTTGACCCTTATGAGAGGTTTGTCATGCTCTTAAAATCAAGATCACGTACACATCACCCACATATGCACTACTACTACACTAGGAGTAGACGCAAAAACATGCTTTCCATCTAGATCCATTAAAAAATGTTTTACTCCTACACTGGGAGAAAATACCAAAAATATGCTTCATAGGTTTCCATCAAATAGATGCTCCAAGTTCTTGTTACTATCTCTCCAACAATTGCTATGCAGAAAAGAAGCATGGGCTATACAAAAGTTATTCATAAAAAAAAGAGTTGAGAAAAAAATGGACAAGTGTCCGAGATATTTAAAACAATGGGTACTTAGATACCTGCCTAAAAAAAGAAAGAGATGAATAAGATAGCCCATGTTTTCTTGCAAATATTTCTAAGTATCAAAAGAGAGATATGTTTTCAAGGAGCATTGTAGAATTAGGTTAGCCACCATATATATCCACCATATATTCCAGACACATGCACATCTTGATTTGATTGTATGACTTAACTCTCTTTGGATCAGAGGTTTGACTTTACAATATATGTATTGCAAGAATGCTCTTTCATGTTATTACCATTCCTATGAGCTCCACATAAGCCTTAGTTGTAGGAAAAGAAAGGCATAACATTACTATTGCCTTGGTGAGGATCCACAAATATCACATATTTTGAGAGATTTGAGAGTGTCATACAATGGAATTTCTTAGTTTTATTTTGAAAACTTGCAAAAACTCTAGAAAAATGGTTGAACAAAGAACATGAGACATAGTGCTTGACTTGATCCTTCTGTCTTTCAATTACTCAAGACCCAAGTGAAGGCTACAAGCCCCATAGTTGGAGGTAATATGGGTAAGTTTGAAAGACAGATCAATTTGTTCTAATTCGGAGGAGAATTCTTATTTGAATGCATGTGTACTTTTGAGGAGTTGCTACAATGTTTTCAAAGATCCTAAACTCTAGATCCATTGATAAGTTTAGCTTTGCTCAGGGACTAGCAAATGTTAAGCTTGGGGGAGTTTGTTGACGGTAATCATCATTCATTATAAACTTCAATATAACTTGAAATAATGCATGAAAATGATCACCAACATAGACTTAGGGGTTTAAAACTGACAATTTCCACAAGTTTTGGTAAATCTGTGTATCCAGCAGGGTTATTTCAGAAAACCATCAAGGGGGATCAAAACGTCAAATTAAATCGCGCTTATCCATGGTGAAAACTACTCCAGAAGGTTCTAGAGGACTCCAGAAGCCAAGTCACCAAAGCAGAGGGTAGGAAGCTGCTAGGTGGGGTCGCCCAGCCCCACCTATAGGCCACCTGGCCCCCTAGGCCCACATGTCAGCCCCTCCTTCGAATGTCAGTTCTTCACCGCCTCTTAGGTTGCATCTAAGCCATTCTTTAAGTCGGTTTGATCCAAGGGCTCATGTTAGAGCTACGTCCTATATAACCAGACCCTGCCCTCCCTTCAGAGCATGCTGCCATAAGTCAAGATCAGACCAAAAATTAGGGTTTCCAGAGAGAAGAGAATAAAGCTCCAATTTTTCAAGTTTCTAGTATAGGCTAGCTAGCAAGGTTCAAGTAGAGTGTGGGCTATTGCTCAGGATTCTGAATCTACCTGTCTAGGGACTAGCATATCCATTGTATCTCTATATTTATGACTTTGTGCTACTTCAATATTATAGTTGCTATTTATTATGTTCCTAGTTTGCTCTAGTTATATGATTGATATAGTTATAATTGATGATGAATTTATGCATATGTTCGCAAAGCTCTTAGTTCAGTAGTAGAGTGAGTTAAGTGGTCGACATTATGTAAGCCTGGTGCTTAGATATTATTTGCTTGTGGATGCATTCTGCACTCTGGGTCATGTGGTAGATCGCGGATATGATACTCCCGTTGAATCCTTTGTAGTCCGCTCCCTGTTTGTAGAGCAAGTAGAACGCGGTTGCGAAGGGAGACTAGCTCTGTTCTTGATCATCCTTAGTAATGTTCCTTATGCATAGATCCAAAGTTAGTTATACTATAGATAAGAGTGTATATACTTGAGTGTACAAAAGACTTATTAAATAAGGAATGACTTAGGAATCTTCTGCTCTTAACGAATCTCCTGCTTAGCCATACTATATTTTATGAGACTCTATTTCTATCTCTGGAATACCATTATTACCTTACACTTATCATTTATTTATCTCTTGACTTACCCATGTCGTAGCATGAGAGTGATTTTATCATAAGTATATATATATATTTGTCAGTATCTCTCTGCCAACACAACTCCATAGCTCCTCCCTATGGTTAAAATATAAATAATGATACCTGGTATACTCCCGGTGAAATGCTACAATGGTATATTATTTGTGTGCTTGCGGATACTTTAATATATATATATATACACTTTTCTTTAAGTTTTCAAGTGTCATTTATAATTACCAACAATGCATTTCTGGCATCATGCAAGGGATGACAACTTAGTAAAGAGTGTTGCTAAGAAATGTCAACACGAGGCTACCTTGGAATGACTTGACAGCTTCATAGAGGCGCATCTGACATTCTAGCTTAAGGATGAGCTGTTTATCCTAGAAGGTGGAAGTGTTGCGGATACTTCTAGGTCTGTTTGGTTGAGCTGTGGTTGTGGAGAAAAGCTGCTGTGGGCTATGAGCTATAGAAAAGTTGAAGCTTTTGGTTAAAACAAGTATAAACTATACCTCCTATCTTTATCTCTTGAAACAACTAGTGAAGCATTCTTTATTCCATCCATTTCGAAAAGCGAAAAGCCAAAAGCAGGGTCTAAGATGCTTTAAAATGTACTACGAAAAAGCAACTGCTTCTAAAAAAGCAGCCTCCAAGAAGCAGCCCCTTTGGTTAGGCATTTGGCTTTTTAGAAGCAAAAGTAACCCCAATAGCCCAACCAAACAGACCCTTTGTGAACAAGTCATACACACGCCACAACAGGTAGGAATCGACATTTCTAGCATAGGAGTGCGCAACACCAAGTTGTTGAAAAGCCTCAGTTGTTTAAAGTTTGCTAAGTTTTTGCATGCATCCTAGTTTAGTAAGTTGAGCAAGGATTTTAGGGGTTGTTGAGGAATAATGAAGATAAGAAAGGAATTAGATTCACCTAATTTAGTTGTTCAGAGACCCCTCTCGGGTGGGGGAGGGGCAAACATGCTGCCGCCCCATGCCCCATTGTCATCTAATCTACCAAAACATGTGCCTTGTTAGACTCGTGGTGCTTCCGGCTATAGATGGCCAAATGGGCGGCACGGCTAGGCATAGATTTAGTCCACTAAGGCATGGCCCTACTAGCAAATTATGTCATGTCATGCCTATCCATGGGCTATGCCATCAGTCTAGGCATGACCCTATAACATCTTAGCTTGCCCAGGATGTGGTCCAATGGCCTAATGACCCACTGAGGCCACACCTACCAAGCAAGCTGGGCACACGCCGCTACCGCCGTTCTAGCTTGCACCGCCGCCACCCCTGTGTGAATCGGGAAGGGGAGGAACTCGCCGTTGTGCCTACACCATAGCAAGAGAGAATCAGGAGTGGGGAGGGGAGGAACGGAAGGTGTTTAGCTCAACTACTGTTGTGGCTTGCTTAGGATTAGAGAAAGGGAGATATGGAAAGGTAGGTGGCCTCAGAAAAAGTTTGTGAAGGCGATCCCAAAGGAGGGCACGGGATCAAGGGAAGGCGATGAAGGATCAGTATCAACGGAGGGGAAATAGAATGTGACTAGGGGAGAAAGCCGATGCTAGAGGAGGGGGAGCTGGAATGATGGGAGGTGATACTGGAGGTAGGGTTTATGGAGTCAGTAGTTATATAGTAGAAACTAACGGTCTACATTTGGCCGACCAGTAATCAGACCAGGTTGGTCTAGCACGCCGTGCCGGGTTAGCGGACTAGGCATGGCCTGCCCATCGGGCTAGGCTAGAAAGAAATTCTGACAATACTGACTGGCTGACCAGTGAATGAACTTTTTTCGACACTATCATCGACCACATCCTGATAGTATAGATTGCGGGCTACAAGAATTAACTTCAAACATGTCGTATTCTGTTACTTGTAGTCTTAAATGGAGGTAAATACATCATGTCTGAATCAATTGGCTTTATATATTTCTTATATTTTATAAAGCATGAAAAAGAGAATTTGAAAGATCTAAGGATGCTCCCAATGCATGAAACTATTAGCAGTTTCTATATCATAGGATATCATACCAAGAAACTATCATTTCCAGTACAAGATTTTCTATAGTATAGGACATAAGTAGTGATACAAAACCATATTCACTCTCCTAATGGGCAACAAGTAGTTTCTTGTCCATTGATAACCGTGAAGACCTAGTTTCCTAGTTAGACCTGATTTCTTGGATTTTTTCCTCTCTCTCCTTATTAAATCACTTGCCACATTAGCAAATTGCCTACATGGTGGTGCAATTAATATCTATAAAAACTATCATAGTTTCTGCATTGTGAGTCACTACTACACTCAGACCTTTCACAGCCATGTTGTAACCCTCATCACAGTCCAATTTCAGCTTTGACAGTTACCTATTGGCAGTGTTGATCATAGCCCTCACCATCGTTACCTGAGACTGACTGTGGTGTACACTACACCGCTGTATTGGCTTATGATCTATCCATGATAAGGTCCTTACTTCTGTCGCATTGGAGCATGACCCATCTGTGGGTATAGACTAACACCGCTGCATTGACAAACAATCCGCCTGTGTGGAGGCTGTCATCACTGTCACGTGGGCACATCAACCGCTGGTGTAGTGGTCACTAGCACTGTCACTTTGTGCTTTGAACCGACTGTCTACGGTGCAGCTTTGCTATCGCTTCGATGACTGAGACGTCTATAGAGGTAAAGATCACCATCGCTTTAGCAAATGAACCGTCATTACAAAGGTCATAGTCACCGTCGCCTTGCACTATGATCCGCATTTGATGATCATTTAGTCAGTGTCGGGTTAGTAAACGATTCGGCAATGATAGACTTTTATCTCTATGGCATAATACGTATAGCGATGGTGTTGGATGTTTGTACGACCAGGTGTTGGACGTTTGTACGACCAACGGCGGTGGTGATAACAAAACAATAAACGGCCCTTAATAGCTTACTGAACACCACGCATACGGATGTTCTTACAATAACAATGGACGCTTAACATAATATCTTTCTCAACTGATGTCCTAACACAAGCGGTACATAGATTGTAAACTAAAGGTACTGATCTCTATAGACTTACATAACGAAACGACGTAGCTATGCGCCCCCTATGTGGCACTCCTGCTTGCTAGGTAAAAATGAATATAGCCAATGCAGGAAAATTGTTCAAAAGCACTCAGACTCCACCTGCACAAATCAGCACAATTAATAATATTCAACACACCATTCCTTTAGTTATGAAATCCAAATTGGCCTATTTATAGAATCAAAACAACTATCTACCTGAACAATGGCATGACGTAATTACAACAAAATATAGCATATGCACCTTTACTGCTCTGCTAATGACTCCATGAACAAGGGAACATAAGGAAGATAGTGAGGTCTGCCGCTCATACATAATGGTTTCCATGTACTTCTAGGATAGCCAATGGCCCGGGCAGGGAGGACATGAACATTACTATGGTTCTTGTCATATGGAAGCAGTGATTTGTCCTCCCTAACAAGGAAATGAAATTCCATTCTAGATGAACTACAATCACTCTGTAGGCTGCATCACAATCCTCGGCACCAATTTCAATATTCTTCTTTCCAAATAGCTGTAACGTGGTCACCTTATGCTTCAATGTCCATTTACTAGTACCATAGTCTTCAAGGATCCAGATTGAAATCTCATACCTATTCAAAGTATCAACAGTACATAAACACAACTGACCATGAGCTTCATGGATGGAGATTGCATCACTAGTTGGCCTACGAATTTTCCTCCATGTCTTTCCCTCCATATCAACAGCAACTATCTGGGTGAACTCTAGCATGTGCATAAAACCATTAACAAACACACATTTTCCATATGTGGATACTACAATACCCTTGCCCCATTCAGATTCTTTAAACATCCATGCTCTAGTTTTAGATGAGTAGATGTTGACACCTATGGAGTCATCATCGTTGATCCCATATTCAAACACATGGAAGTGCGAGGAGACTGTCGGATCAACCCAAGTGAGCTAAACCATAAGAATGGTTGCTACCCGGCAGTACCAACCATTTCTTAGTCACCAGGATTACAGACAATATAGCAAAACCCAGAGTACCAAAAGAGGATGAGGCCCTAGGAGCAATATGAGATCATGACATCCTGAATGGGGAGGGGCAAGAAGGACAAGGTGGGGTATTCACTGTTGACATTGGTGAAGTTGCGTTTGCATCTCCAGCTATGGTAGAAGAATCCTGCGAGAATCTAGGATAGCTCCTTACGGTACTCTGATCCTGAGATGAGGACTATTCCAGGAGCGACATACACACTTGTAGCTGCATAAGGAGCAGGCGGTGAGGTGGCTAATCATGAGGACTAAGACATGGTCTGTGAGGTGGCCACTTCGTTCCTCTTGTTGGGGGCCTCCTCCCCCATCTTGACGAGGATCTGGTGGAGCGGGGATGGTGATGGAAGTGGCGGCACTGTCGCCTGAATCAGAGAAGGAGCGACTATGGAGATGTGTTCGTGAGCTCATTAATAATCAGATGAAGCTTCATTCGTATTCAGATGTGTGAAGAAGGGAATAAAAATCCAAGAACAATGCATAAGGGAAGTGCGAAAGCATTACCATTGCCTTTGGATCTTGTGGCATTGAGATCAAGTGTAGATGGTGGTGATGAGTACCAGCCTGGTCACTGGTGGATCTGTGCTATCTACCTACTAGTTAGGTGTATAGGCGCGGAGCACTAGCTTATCGGTGGTGACTGGCGTCTTGCATGATGCTGAGTAGGGGTGGTCACGTAGTTCAGCACTAGGGAGTAGGGGCAGTGATGAGGAACAACAACACTGAGGAGGAGAAAGATACAATGGGAAGCATCCTTTGTAAGCAACTATATCAGATGCGGGAATGCAAATTTCTACAAAACCTTATAAATACGCACAGGGAGTGATGTGTAGGACTCACGCGCGGGCTTGGAAATTGACCAAAGCGGCGGTGAGCGCTACCGATGGTGATAATTGGGAGATGTCAGCACCTACTAATGACGGACATGTCATACGGCCTGCGAACTCTAAGGCACACAAATGGAATGTTCAAGTCATAGCAAACAGAGATGAACTCAAAGTAATAACTACTATATATTATGAACATTTTTATTCAGGATGCAGAGGCATGTTACAATTGAACTACTCACGGGGAGCATTATGAATGATGTCCTTTGCATCCACCGTGGCCAAGACACCATCATCCATGGTGGAGAAATCGCCGATTTGGTTCTCGCGTTGCCGATAGCTCATCTCTCCCAGGAACCCCAGCTCCACCACTGTTAGGTCCTCACCCAGCCGAAGTTGGGCGGCGGCCATGGCCAAAGCGGCCCCTAGGCAAATGCAGTACAATACCACCTCCATGACGCGTGGCGGCACGGTACGGAGGTGGTCCACCAAGGTCGTCCCCATAGGCACAGGAGACAAAATCACACGGACAGGCGTTGCCTGCTACCGCTTGGAGGTCCTAGTAGTGCCTGTTGCTCTCGACTGCCATCCGGGAGGAGACACGGGCATTGTCCTCGGCTACCTGGCGAAGCCGGATCACCTTCGCCACCTCGCCCTGTGTGGTGATCAGCTGCTTCTGGATGGCTAAAAAGGAGACAAGAAAATGCTACAACAAAAGACATGACATAGCACATAGTGAAAAAGCAAGATGTCGAATGCCTTACCAGCGAGGCGCGCCTGGGCCTCGACGGTGGCAAGCTCCACCGTGGCCATTTCCTGCTTCACGGTGGCAATGGAGAGGCGCAGCCAGTCCACCTCCTGGCTCTCCTCGTGGAGGGCGGAGGTGGGCATGTCTAGCTGCTCCACCAACTCCTGGACATTCATCCGCCACCCGTCATCATCGGAGATAGCCAGAAGCAGGGATCGACTGTTTGGTGGCGGCGCCGCCGAGCTGCTTTGCCCAGTCTCATCACAGCATTGCACGAATGCAGAGACAAGTAGGGACAACCTCTGGCGAAGTTCCATTGGGCGCTTCATTACCCGATCTACCATTGGATGGGATCTGAAAGATGAGTTGTTAAGGCGGAGCGTCAGACAAAGAAGATAGAACGAGAAGATAGGTAATGATAACGAGTTTAGAAAAGGAATCGTGTACTTGCTTCCCCACCTTAGCCTTCGCTTTTATAGAAGGATAGTCGAGATAGACGCCTGTTGGAGTTCCCTTCGATTGCACTCAGCGAGAGCAGGAGTTAAGGCGAGGCCACGTCTCACACAATCTTAGTGGAGCACCCTTTTCCCGGCGGAAGTAACGGTGATGGAACGGTGTTGGAAGTTGGATGGAGAAAATTGACTCGATCACACGGCTCGGCCCCTCTAGCGCTAACCACGTGATTTTGGGGAAACGAAGTGATGAACAGCTAGCCTATTTTATTCTTATTGACTGCTTTGAATTATTTTTTGTAATGCCAGAGGTGGGTGATTTACATGCAAAATTAGGGGGTTCACATGGTTTACATACACGGTTTATGTGGTTCAAACGGTTTACACTGTTGGGGCCTCTAATTAGTAATCATAATTCGTAATAAGATAGTAAGATACGATTCTTTCATTATGAATTTTTGCCGCATTTTCATACACGGTTTACACGATTCACACGGTTCGAAGGATGACGATTGACTTCCTCAAGACGTTCGACATCCCCACGCCGTGGAACCTTCAAGAACGGAGCAATCATAAAATCCCAAGAGGGTTTTTTTTGGAACTCATATTGCTCCGCTCTGATCCACCTCATCCCTAGTGCTCCGCTCTACCATGACATCGCTCCCTGACCCAAGGATCCATCTTTTGCCACCGTTGCACGTGTCCTCGTTCCATGGAGAAGCTCCCGATGGATGTGGCTGTTGAGATTGCTAGTCGCATTGCTGCAGCTGTAGTGGATCAAATGGAAGATCTTGGCAGCCTACGGGCAACCTGTTCGTAGATGCGTAGGGTGTGTGGCGAAGCCGTAGTGGGATGGACCATACCACTGCAGCGGGTGCTGCTGCGTGGGATCCAACATGGGACCTGGAACCAGTTCTACAATCACGAGCGCGCCAAGTTCATCGCCAGGCTTTCTAGCGTCGGCAATCTGGAGGCCTGCTTCTACGCTGGGATGCACGCCGTCTTCGTGGAAGACCGCAGCGCGCTCATGCTTCAGCTCGACATGTATGAGCACTCCACCACGACAGGCCATGATGTTGCTGCATTTGTTCTATCCCTTGTGCTCCATAGGTCCAATAGTGGTGCCAGGCAACGACAACATTGCCTGACGATGGTTGAGGAAGGTCGAAGGTGATGAAGTGGGCCCAGAGACGAATGTGACGTGGAAGAATGAGTGTTTACACCAAAATTTGGGAAGAAGAATGTGGGAACTTAGCTTCCAGGATTGTGTCATCAAGGAATCGATTAGACGTGAATCGGTATCAGCTGATTTAGATGTGATGTCAGAATCGGCTATTTTATGGATGACATCAGCAGACGACATTAATGGGCAATACTTGAGTGGCGCCAAGATGATGTGTCGTACTTTACAAATAAGGAAAATTGGGGTCCGGGTTATTATTAAGTTAGGATGTTTTCTTTTATTCCAAGAATTGTAATGAGTCGTATTTGAGTAGGATTCGTGTTTAGGATCCGGGTATAAATATTAGACCCTTGTTATTGTAAAAAAGGATGAACACCCAATCAATACAATCTTTCTGGCTTTCGCCATCGTATTAGGAGTAGGAGTACTATAGATCTCGGTGAGTTCTTCAGCAAACATGGCTGCATTGACTGATCAACCTCCAGCTTACTTGTGAGTACCGTCACAACTTGTATTGTGCTTGTAAAGCTGCATCAGCTGATTGATCTTTTATGAGCCATAATATAAGTTAGTTATCGATCTGTATCGTAGTTTGTAAGGCTGCATTAGCTGATTGATCTCTTACGAATAATAATATAGATCAAAGTTATCGATTTTATGTTAAATAACCTGTTATTTAATACAATATCACCGGTTATCGAATCTGCTAAGATTAGTAAGATTTTCCTTGCTATTTTTGGTTGATTCACCAGTTATTGATCTTGTTGTAATTAATGTTTTATTAATTATAACAAAATCACCCTATTGAGATAGAGATAGATCGGCATCATATCATCTTAATTGGTCATCCTTTGATCTGGTCACGCTTCAAATCTTATAATTGATGGCTTAATTCAGCTAGATCGGCTGTTTTATCTCTATTCCAATCAAACATAGTATGCATCCAAAAACATGTTTTAATCTTGAATAAACTCACTAGTTAATGAGATCTAATCTAATGACACTACCATAACTGCATCGATCCGGTTGAACCTCACTGGTAAGACTTTAGATTAGAAGTTATCGATTAGTGGTCTTGTTCATGATCAAGATATGTACTCTATTTGTTTGCTATGACTGCATCGGCTATTTTAGCCGATTTGCCTATACTGTCACGCATATAGCATGTTTTCATGAATCTATCAACATATAGATGGTTTTATAGATTCTTTGGCTTTAGTTTATTATCATTATCATAGCTGCATCGATCCAATTGAACCTCACTGTTGATGATAATAGATTAGACTCAAAACTGTTTGTGGATTCATTTATATTAGACAATCAATTTGTTCGCATGTTATGCTCTTTTCATCAGACTTATCGGCTCGATGCTTTATATGGATCATGTTGCATTTAACCGATGATGCTTTCTGATGTTCCATGAGCATCGGTTATTTTGATTCGTATCATTATCGTTTAATATTAGCCGATAATCCTTGATTTAAAGATCTTGATTTCATGGATACACTGGATATCGACTATTTAGTCGATAGCCTCATAGAATCGGCTATCTAGTTGTATAGTTGGAACTGTTTGGTGCAACACCGACATGTTCCACCTTAAATTACTAATAAGATTTTCTCTCCTTGTCAATTGCAGGTCAAATTGACTGGCATGTCATTGGGTTTTCATAATCAGCTGGTTTTGTGTTGAAGCCAAGCAGATCTCTGGTCTCGTTTCACTCAAATCTTCCGACTTGCTGTGTGTTGATCACATCGCCACATTTTTGTGTCAACAACGAGAAATGTACATGGCACTTCCAAAAGGCCAAGTTCGTGTTGTAGGACTTGGCTGTGCGGGCGGCACCAGGTGGGTCTAGTCCTCTGCCTCCTCTGGCCATGTCAGGTGCGTCGCCAGGATGGACATCAGTGCGAAGGCTGCGGCGACCACGTAGGATGGGAAGGTTGGGAGAAGTGGGCTATGTTCTGCAGCGAGGAGTGTAGGATCCGCAATGAATGTGATGGGTTCTTCACAAATATGTGGTGGATTCTAGGCAGATCAATGTTGATATGTATATGTCTAGATGATGGGGATTTGTATGATAAACTGTTCATTCTCCTCAATACAATGATATGCAAGTATGATTCATTTCTAAACTCGTAACAATTACCTTCTCGTATGATGCGGCTCAGATTCTCTTGCACATGTTTCTAATTTCTTAATACAAGTCATTCAAGTCATCTCCACTAATAAACACAAGCGAAGAAGGCAACAGTCAAGGTCCATGACATCCATAGCCACCCACATGAGTCACGGGCGACAGAGCAGGGAAGATGACATGGACCATTTGATTCCATGCACTTTGCGATCTAACACTAACGCTGAATCAACGTATGAAACGGCGATGGGAGCTGCAATAATGACAATTTGCAAACATAGCAAACCAATTTGCAAATAAACCAAGGCAAATACTTCCACCACAGCACCATCTCAGTGAGGTGCTTTATCTCATATCTGTGTAGCTAAGGCAAATACTATGACACTTCAAAAAATGGAGTAACAAGCATCACAGCCATTCAGTTATTAATTGTTTTAAGGCAAAAACTATATATAAACGACACGGTAACAAAATCACAACAATTTCATTGATAACTTCAGTTACATTCCACAGTTGTACAATACACAAAGACCTCTCGAAGATTACTGGGTGTACAATAACAAAGACCTATCAAGTACAAGTACATCCCATAGTCGAGTCTGGACACAGGCAGTGCAAGCTAAGGATGAGGCAGCACCTCAGCAAAACTTCCACTAGCATCTCAAAGAAGGAAACTATTTTTTGTCCACCTTTCTTGTCTAGTAACATCCTTGTCAATTAGGATATGGTGGTGCTCACGTTTCGATTCCTCAGACTGAACAGCAGGCTTGGAAATGGAACACAGAGCTATTCAAGAAAGTGAAAGAAAAGGTAAGGTGAAACTTCCACTAGCATCTGCACCTCTCACGATCGAGAGAGAGAGAGCAAGAAGAAACTTGTGAGAAAGATAATATATGGGCGGGTTGAGAGAAGGCTGCAAAGATCCTTACAGCCGGTCTCTAAGCGACCCCCCTTAATTGCAAAACTTCCACTAGCACCTAGATCGAGCAGCTCCCGCTGCGCTAGATGCCGTTAGTACCCAATCTTGAAGGCCTTCTCCCAATGTAGCTGCTGCCGCCGGAAGAGTTGGGGAAGGAGCGCCATGGCGATGAAGAAAATATAGATGATTGGCTCAAGAGCTTTTTCTGTATCTATATGTATCTAAGGAGGAAAGAGTATGTGGATTTCCAAGAAGCGCATTCAGCCCCAGCTTAAATAGGCCAACCTTGAAGAAGGAAGCAGGGAGGAGCAGTTAATGGTGATGCAACTGTGTTATGGGTAGTTGAGAAATGGAGAAATAACTCACGCTGAATTTACTACCGCCGGTGCACCAAACGGTCGTGTAGGGCCGGCGCCATAATGCCTATCCCAGTTGGTTCGGCTTTTCATGCGACGGAGACAATACCACTGCCGCATCTATTGTTAACCCGTCGGTGGTATAAGTTTGATCTATCGGTTTCCTTCGTACGAGGACTAGCTATCGGTCCAACCGGCGGTGCAAGTATAACACCGTCGCTTCTATCGCTACGGCAGTGAAAGTGGCGATAGTGATAAATCAATCTGTAGTAGTGAGTGCCCTAATTGATCATGAAACCTGTGGCGCGTCACACAACTTGCATCACAGCCAGGACCATCGATCTGCACAATGTTTTAGGTTTATTAAGTTCTCCTTAATTTTATCTCGCAACGAGATAAGACCGATGCACTCAAGTCACTGGGTGTCATCACTTTGTAATTAAGCAATGGGTGCCATCACGATGTAATTAACCAACTTACAAGGAATTTATGTTTCATTACATTGGTATTGTTACATTAGCTAGTATGGCTGTGCAAGCATTTTCTTCACAATATTATCAGACGGCTATCAGAGACAATCTCGGCCTGACCTATCCAACTACCGTGAGTCGACGCTTAGGGTATCCCCAATGGTTCTGAGATAGCTAGTCTAAGAAGAATTCTATTAGCTATCAAAGAGAGAGACGAAATAGCCAGCGACTCTCAAATAGCTAGTATAGCACGATCTTCTAGAAACCCTCCACTACAGTGTTCATTTTTTATTATTTTCAAGCCTCATCTAGCGAGCTGTTTGCAAATTGCCATTGAGGGTGTCCTAGTTCAAGCCTTCAAGGATTGTTTTGCTACTAATACGCCTTACATTGTACTAATTAATTAACCTTAGGAGTCGTCTTTCTTATCGAGATTGCCAGGCACACATTATAGGAGTAGTTCTTAAGCGCCCATGCCTGAATTTGTCAAAGTCGTTGCCAAAACCTCGAGGTCACCTCTGCGATGTCAACCACACACTGCGAGAACAGAATCGTTTGGGTGATCAGGGAATGACTGTGTTGATCTTCAAACATGCATGCATGCAGTCCGTTAAGACTTCATGCATGTAGGTCGTCGTTTACTAATACTGTTTGTATAATGCTAGAGCCTGATACAAAACAAATATAAACCCTGTGTTACATTACTGTGGGTGATCTCGTTATCTTTCGGCTGTCGTGTCAGCAGCTGTTCATGTTTCACAGTGCTGGAGAGAATGGTAAAATGCATAGTCATGAGGATCATGCATTTTCGAGTTTATTGTAGTATGAATGTTTTTTGCAGGTTTTTGTGGACCGTAACGATTCATCCCAAGCAAAAGCCAAGAAAAAGCAAAAAAAATTCCTTGTGAAAGTAAAAAAAATCACTCGATCTTTTGCTTGTTCTCAGGTAGGGTCAAATGGAGTGTACTCCCTCCGTCCCATTTTAACTGTCATTGTCGCTTTCCGAGAAGTCACATGTACTCAACCTTAACCAAATATATATGAGAAAAGAGCTTTGCTATGGTACACCCATTACCTTATAAGAGGTAAGATCTTGAATGAATCTGAGCCCTTGATTTTGAAAATGCATACAACATTTAAATAAACAATAATTAACTAAAATATTTAGAAAAAATAAAAAGAAAAGGCAGGAAATCTCAGCCCGTCCTTCAGCATTATTGGCCTCCTTCTTTATCCCTGTGTTGACTACTGAGTAAACAAGAAAATCTATATACATGCTGCTAGTAGTCGATATCACATACGACGCAACTAGCGCCCGGATGTCCGGACGCCCCTTGTGACCATCCAATTGAGATAATAGGAGTCGTCCAAATCTCATCGAATAAAGCAAGGACGGAAATAAAGTGGACATATCTGATGCAATAGAACGAGTGTGCCCCCGCGTGCGGCCTGTCCCCCACTGTGCCACCATGCCACGTCGCGTCGCCATCCCCCGCCGTGCCGCCATCCCCTGCGCGCCCGTTGCCCTCTACGCCCCATCCCCACCGTGCTTCATCACCCGAATGTCCAATGAGAAATTTTCCATGGGAAGATCTGTTGCAACACGGAGCAATGTGAGATGCAACATTAGAAGTATTACTTGTTTGCAACATCAGAAAAAGTTTCTTGCAACATCATAACAAGGTTACTGCAACAATAGAACAAAGCTACTGCAATACGAGATGCAAGATCAGAAAAAAGAGACTAGTACAACAAAGAAATATTACTTGTTGCAACATCACAACAAGGCTACTGCAACAACAGAACAAAGCGCAATGCGAGAAGCAACATCAGAAAAAAACAGATGCAACAAAGAAATATTACTTATTGCAAATCAGAACAAGGCTAATGCAACAACAGAACAAAGCGCAATGGGAGAAGCAACATCAGAAAAAGAGACTAATGCAACAAAATGAAGTTACTTGTTGCAACATCAGAAGAAGGCTATGCAAGATGCAACATCAGAAACAAAAAAATGACTAATGCAATAAAGAAATATTACTTGTTGCAACAGCAAACACAAGGTAGTGCAACAGAGGTCGACGGAACCCTAGCTATCGCCACGCCCCTTAGATCCAGAGGAGGAGTAGGAGGAGGGCTCAGATCTAGAGGAGGAGGTGGAGGAGGAGAGGGGCTCAGATCTAGAGAAGGACCGACCTATCTCGCCGGAGCCGCCGCTAGTCGTCCTCTCCTCTGGTGGGGGGAGGGAGGGAGCGAGCTGAGGGAGGGAGTGAGGGAGCGCAGGTGGCGGGACAGCAGCGAGCTATGGGGCGCGGCATCCGTCCGGGGGGCGCAAGCTAGCCCGGAGAGCGGCGCGGCGGAGTGGCAACAAGTGGCACGCGGGGGGAGCGGACTGTGTCACAGGATGCCGGAGAAGCAACGAGTGGGCGCGGGGGGAGCGGGGTGGGTCACGGGATGGGATAACGATGCCGATGGGATAAGGAGTGGGGATCACGGGGCCACGTCCGGACGGAAGCTGGGTGGATGCCCAGTTCGTATCAATTTTGTATCACATATATTGCATTCTACCAACGAATTAGAATCTTCAAGCATACTCTTTAAGAGTTAAGTACAAAGTACTGATAATGTGATACTATAATGTGATACTCTTTAAGAGTTTAAGTACAAAGTACAAAGTACTGTTAGTCCCAAAAGATATGTAAACCCTGGGTTACATTACTATGGGTGATCTCGGTATCTTTTGATTGTCGTGTCACCAGCTGTGCATGCATCACAGCGCTGGAGAGAATGGTCAAATACATAGGCCTTGTTTGGATACTCTAGCACAGCTAGAGGTTAGAGTTAGTTTCTAGCTCAGGACTAACCCGGAACTAACTCTAGCCTAAGAGATGTTTTGATACAAGGGTTAAAATGATAATAAATGTGCTTTTCAAATCATTGGTGCGGGTGAAAGTAGAGAGAAAACAGTGGACCCCACCTCAAATAGCCCCAACTAGCCCAAATAATCACCTCTTTGGGGGGATAGTTTTTTAGGGTGGGCTAGTTGCAAATAACCCACTCTAGCCCTCCTGTTTGGCTACTTTAGGGCTAATTGAGCTCCAACTAGCCCAAACTAGCTCTAACCCATGGATCCAAACAGGGCCATAGTCATGAGGATCATGCATATTTTAGTTTACTGTAGTACGCATGTTTTTTACAAGTTTTTGGACCGTAACTATTCATCCCAAGCAAAAGCCAAGAAAAGGTAAAATAAATCCTTGCGAAAGTAAAAAAAAAATCACTCTTCCTTTTGTTCTGAGGCAGGGTCAAATGGAGTGTACTCCCTCCGCCCCTTTTTTAACTGTCGTCTCGCTACCTTATATAAAACATAATTAGTAATAAAAGTACTAATGTGTGAAAGGTTTTAGTGCCTGGACAGTTTTGTCTCGTATATATATATAGCTGAAAGCTGGGTTTAGTACCAGTGCAAGTCCGAAAATCGGCAAAGAGCTAGTTTAGTTTCAATGGGCCTTCCAAACACCGATGATGAATGCTAAAACTTAATTTGCGCCATCCACAATCTATGGATGGAGATGAGACGTAGCTGGTCTGCCTAGTCATCTAAAGAGAGCGTAACAAGTACTACTTTGCAACTTGCATATACTTAATGTTCAAGTAAAGGAGCTCCATTAATTACAGTGGATTTTAAAAGCTTCCACTTGGTCTCCTATTGAAACACTGCTACCATTAACGTGTGCAAGCTATGAAAGTAAAGAACCACTGCGTGGTCTCCAACACTATAAATACCCATGCAGCATTCACTGGGAACTCATCTCAACTCAAACACTCTATAGTGGTGGCTCACAATGGCTAGCACAAAGCTAATATCACTAGGACTCATTGTCCTCATGAGCATGGGATTAGCCAATGCTGTAAGGGTGGCTAGATACTCTAGTGCTGATGGGACCGGCACTGGAGGGGGAGGGGGCGGCGGATATGCGAACGGCGGGGGATTAGGGTCTGGGTCTGGCACCGGATCGGGTGATAGTAGTCCTTATGGTGCCCATGCAAGTGCTGGAGGGGGTGGTGCAGGTGGTGGAACTAGCCAATATGGTGGGTCCGGATATGGTTCAGGGTTAGGGTCAGGTTCAGGATCTAGTACATATAGTCAAGGAGTGTATTCAGAATTTGGTCCAAATGGAGGAGAATCTTCTAATGCTGGTGGTGCCGGTGGTGGTGGGGGTGGAGGACAAGCTGGAGGTGCTTGGAATTCCAATGCTCAAGGATCCAGTAGCGGCACCGGTTCTGGCTCTAGTTATGCTAACAGGTATTGGGATGGTTCAAGTGATGCGGGTGCAAGTGCTAATGGCATTGGTAGTGGCACAGGAAATAGTGAGAATGGTGGTGGTGGCGGTGGTTCTGGTGCCGGAACTGGATATGGCAATGCCTACCCATAAATTCCATATAAGCCAATCTAAAGTTGGAGCCCATGGTCATCCTTCCTTGTTTGAAGCCGTAGAGTTATTTGTTTTCTTTGTCCCTTTGTTACACTTTTGTTAGTATTAAATTAATAAAGGGTCCAACTGTTCTAGCAATAGTAGCAGTCTTGTAAGGTCCTTATATGAAGATGTTGTAACCATGTCTGTTTGTGAAAGGAAAAAATAACTTGTCCATCGCATGTGGCCACTATATCTAAAAAAATACTACGTTCTCTTTGGAGTGATTAAGTTGAGACGCCTACACCGTGCATGTTCGCATGATTATCAAAATAGTATATACCGATGAACTAGCTAGAGTAGTTTATATCACTTACGACGATAACTCCATCTAGGTCAATCCAGCCTACACTACTGGATCCGACGCCTTTGCCGAGTGCCGGCCGCACTCGGCAAAGAAGTGGTCGGCAAAGGAATCTTTGCCGAGTGCCACGTGGCAGGCACTCGGCAAAGGATTTGCCGAGTGCCACACTAGCACTCGGCAAAGGTAACGGGCGCCGTCAACTTGACGGCACCCTTTGCCGAGTGCCGACGTGTTAGGTACTCGGCAAAGGAATTTTTTTTTGAAAATTTCTTCGCCGAGTGCTGACGTGTCAGGCACTCGGCATTTTTTTTTGAAAAATTCTTTGCCGAGTGCTGGCACTCGGCAAAGGTTTGGTCACTTTGCCGAGTGCCACGCCAGCAGTCGGCAAAGCTGGGCTCTGCTGGGAAAAATGCCCAGCTTTGCCGAGTGCTGGCACTCGGCAAAGCTGGATTTTTTTTGTTTTTTTTTCTGTTTTCTTGCATTCCAGACATGCAATTTCACATATATTCATGATAATAAACTAGAATATCACATAAAAATCACATTTCATCATCAAATGACGTCTCAACACGATATAAGTTCATAACAAGTTCATAACATGTCCAAAACCTACAAGAAAACAACGGCGCGAAGGTCGATAATCACAGCGGCATGAAGGCCGACATCACAGCGGCACGAAGGCCGACAACTCCACAAGCGGGCAGTAGAGGTACCTAGCTCGACCCGGCGTCCCCAGGGGCCCCAGAGCCCCCACCTTGCTCCCACAGAGACCACCCTGACTGCGGCGCCGCCTGGAACATCGAGTAGGGCCCGGGTGCCCCTGCTGCGTCGGTGGAGGAGGAGCGGTACCTGGCCACGTGAAGCCCTGAGTCGGGAAGGTCGGGTGAGCCGGCCACTCGTGCGGTGGAGAAGGGCCCAGTGGAGGGCTGGCACCTGGAGGAGTCGGGTTCTAACCCGCCGACTGTTCCTGCACAAAGGACAAGTGATCTCATTAGTACCTGCAAGATGGCCGCACAAGCTAAAGCAACAGGCAATATACTCACCGGAGTTGCTATAGGAGTAGGCACAGGAAAAGGTGGTGGAGCGAAGATCGAGGCAGGGAGCTCGTGCTGCTGCATTCTCGGGATCTGAAGGCCCCGGAAGTAGGCGGCAAAGTCCTGCATCTGACGCTGGTAGTGCTGCGTGACAGCCGCCAGCTACCGCTGATGGGCCACCGCCATGTTCTGCTGGTTCGTCTACAATTGTGCGATCTGGGCCTGCAATATTACACCCGCAAAGTTGATGGTATGTGAAAGCAAGGTACATGTGTGAAACGAGTGAACGACGAATGAAACTGCACTTACCTGAAATGCCGAGAACATTTGCGCGTTGCTCGGCTGCCGAGGCGCTATGGGGATGTCGGAGGAGCTCCTGGTCCCGTCTCGTTGAATCTAGCTCAGCGTGGGAACAGAGGACGACTTGATGGCGCTGTTGGCCATCCAGTACCTGGCTGTGCTGCTTCCCTCCTCCCAACCTCATCAAGAGGTCTGTGTCCAGGGGGTCGGTGGCGGGGTCGAACGTCTCCCCATGGCGCTGGCGAGCCAGCGGAGGTGTACTCAGGCGAGCTTGGGGTAGACGCTCGTGTTGGTGTATGCGTCGGGCCCTGTCTGCCGGGTCGTAGACGTTGTCCACCACCAGTCACTTTGCCCTTGTGAGCAAGGGCGTACCCCCGTGAACTCGTTGATGACCTACCCACCATGCGACTGTGTCTGCGAGGAAAACACAAACATGGTTACAAGTAATGACAATTGAGCGCTAGAATTAATAGATCAACAGAAGCATACCCATCTTTCCATGAACACTGGGAGGGACTGGTTCCCTTGGTGGTGTGGTGCCCCTCGCATCTATAGGCGGCGCTCCCGACATTCTCTGCGCCTCTGGTACGCCGCGTCCATGGTCCACTCACGCACAATGGCCGCCCAACAGTCCTTGTAGTTGTCGCACCACCCCGGACACATCTGCATGACATCAAGTATTTGACATGCCAGAAGATGAATTGAATGTTTCACGGAAGGAATCACAATGAATGTTTCCTACTTAATTACCTGCATGTACTGTGCCTCTGTGAGGTCGGTCTCCCTCTGGAGTATCATCTCCCTGACTTGCGGCTTCTTCACCACCTGGCCAAGCACGTCGGCGTAGTAGCTGATGACGCACTGGAGATGCGCCTCATGGTACAGGTCCTTGAGACGATCTTTGCAGACCGCCTCTTGCACTCATGCTGCATGCTGCTCTCTCCCCTCCTCGCACGTGAAGAAGTCCTGCACACAGACATCATGTATCATTTCATTGTTTCAAGAACGTCCAACGAATGCATAGTATTGAGAAATGCGGTGCGATGAAAATACTCACCCAGAACTCCCTCTTGATCATCGCCGCAAGGGTATCATCGTTGGAGTCCGTGACGCTGGAGAAGTGCTCCCACTTCATGGGCGCTTGTACCTCACCCTTGTGGGTGACGAAGCCAGGGTAGTACTCCCTAATCAGCAGGCCCTGGATGCCATTGATATGGCATGAACCAGCTCCATCCGCTCACAAACGTCCAACTACTGCACGAGTCATTAACAACAATTGTTAGTCTACAGTTCGATTTTCAACATGTCATATGAACAAGTAGTGAAATCAACAATGGTTACTTACGTCTCACCCACGGGTCGAATCACCGGGCGGCGGGAAGGGAGCGGCCATGGCTTGGGGAGCGACGAGGGCCCACGCTGGTAGGGCTTGCTCGAACCTGAGGAAGTCGTCTCGCCTGGTGTCGGCTCGCCCCCGTCGTTGTCGTCATTCGTCGCCACTAGTCACCGGTCGTCGTCGTCGTCCCACCTTGCGGGTGTAACTAGAACCGACCAATTATACGAAATTAAGTAAGAAAATCATCCACCAGAGCAGACGATTTAGCAAACTTAAGCCCGTATAACCCAGTAGTCTGTGAAATCACGAAGGATTTCAAACCAACTCACATCCCAGCCAAGATCGTAATAAGTTTAGCGGTCACCATCACATATTACATAAAAGTTCGCATCTCAGATACATCAGAGTTTAAGCATAGTTATTACAAAATGAGTTCGAATAAAAGTAGCGAAAGCCATTTGTTCAAAACCACACACACTCACACGGAGTTCAAATACAGTGCCAGCTAATGATCATCTCCAACAAAAGCATCAGACGAGACATAAGGAATGACCATGCCCATGGTCCTAAGCATCACCCATCGCAGGATAAAGGCAGTTGATACAGTAGCCGTAATACATCTGCCCATATGCAACAAGTGGGAATAAAACCCTAAATACGAGAAGGTACTCAGCTAGACTTACTCGACATAACCGAAATAAGTGACACCAAGGATTATGAAGGCTTTATAGTAGGGTAGCTGACTCATTTGCAAAGAAAGCATTTTTAGCATTTCAAGAACCTTTCTAAAAGCATTATTGCCAAATTAATTATTTATAACCTGTCGACTAGATTTGCACCTACACTAGAGCAACTAGGTGATTAAGCCAATAATGATAATCAATGATCATTAAACAACTTCCATAATGTCATATTCATTATAACTGTCCAAATGTTCCATCAACATTACTACGATGAAGCTACTCAAGTCAAGTGCTCACTATCCAGGAGCGATGGCGATTCGAATCGATTCCTAACCAGCTGGTGATTTATTCCTTACACAAACCTCACTCACCCGCTAAAGTGAGATATTGATCACCGAGTCAACTATCCAGGAATCTCGAGTTTGCCAGGAACCACATGTACTCGGGGGCCGACCGGTCTTATCATCTTGCCCCCGTGTCCTACCACACCTGCTCCCGCATAGTGCGCTGCGGGCAATCTACTCGGCCCGAATAATCTTCCAGCTTTGCGGTCGGAAGGTACTTTATCCGGCCAGCTAAATGTAAGGCATGCGTTCAACATGACTCGAGGCCCAACAATGATCGGTCCTTAGTCGACACAGATGGAAAGCACTACAGTTCAAAACTCTGTAAGTCTCCGTCCGGTCTCAACTTCATTTAACACTTAGTTATACCATGACTTCATAGTCATCCAAGCAGATCTAGGTAACCACCTATAGCTCGTAGGTGACAGGAAATCACCCGACTTCTACTGGTCTAAGCCAGCTAAGCATTGACTCGACCGCGGATACCAGGGTAACAAGGATATAGTATAACAAAGGTAGACAAGGTATAATGCAGCAATGGTTGCAAACAACTCCTGAACGTAATGCATCAATTAAAGTAAAGCATTGAATTAAAAATTGCAAACCGGGAGAAAATGCTCCGGGGCTTGCCTCTCTCGAAGGAGCTCGGGCGGTGATCGGGGCACTCCGGAAGTTCCTCAACGTCCTCCTTGTCGGCTTCGGGCACTTCCTGCGGCTGCACCTCGAGCTGCTCCTCAGGCTCCTCGGGTATGATGACTGGGTTCTTGGTTTGCGATCCTATATGATGCAATGTGCGTAAGTGCTTATGCCATCAGTGCATTGGATGAGATGAATACAATGGATATGCTTGAATGCAAGGTAGTCAACATCATCCAAGAACATATACTACAAGCACATGTCATCTACTGCATTCTCTTCTACTACTAATATGCTAAGTCAACACATCTCATTAAATGCTTCAAAGATACACCAAAACCAAAGCTTCACTAATTTCTTAATCACACATAAAGCAACACTTGATTAAACCCTAATTAATAATAGGTTTGAATAGTAACATCTATTTTTATGGTAGTCTTAGAAAATTACCATAGCACAGTACTACCCTAAGTAGTCTACCATCAGATTTTCATGGTATTTGAATGAGTGGATTAGCCTACACAAAAATAACAAGCTATGGCATGATTATGAACATGAAAATACTTTGTACTATGAAAAGTGTCAAACAACAGAGTTAGCATTTTTCCTATGTTCTACACAATAAATAATCACTGTACAAAAATTATCACATGCATGTTTTATACAATCTTTGCTCTCTAGCAAAAATAACAAAAATCAGCCATTAAAGGTACTTGAACTACACCTCATATTTTTTTCTACAGTACATGCATGACACATATTTTTCCTAGGAAGTACATTACATAAGAAGATTAACAAACTTAGAAATCATATTTTTCTGAAGCCTATAGGTTTTTCTACACATTTTTCAAGTTATCAGCAATATCAAGGATTAAATAAAGCTCTACAGAAAAGTATCTCAAAAATGACATGCAATAATTTTCTCATGTAGATCTGGTGACAAGGAACCTAGAAAAATTTATTTCAATAGATTTGGAGCAAATTTGAGTATACAAATATTTTCCAAATCATTTCTCTTTTCAAATAATAAAAGAAAAACTGAAAACGTAATTTTCCTATTACTACTAGGCCGGCCCGTGGGAACCAACTGGCCCATGGCCACTTTTGGCCTGTGCAGTCCGAGCGAAGGGAAAGGGTGGCCTGGCTCGGGGCTTCGGCCCACGGCCACTTGGCCCAGCTCGGCCGAGGCGAAACGGTCACGCCCCGCCGGCGCTCCGGACGACACGGTGGCGCGGCATGCTCGCGTGCGGGCACCTCCCGGCCACAGCAAGGCACAGGGGGGGGCGCACAAGATGTGCAAGGGCAAGGCGGGCATGGTGCGCGTGGAAGGAGGAAGATAGGAAGGTAGAGCCGGGCTGTCCGCGCGGGCACGAGCTCCAGCGAGCTCGGCCACGGTGGTGCGGAGACGAAAACCGACCACAACCGCCTCTCACCTCGATGACAGCGGCCGAACGTAGGCGCAAATGATGGAGTTTGACGAGGCGGAGCTATGGACTAGAAGTATGTGGTGGAGGTGCGGTGGAGCTCGCGCGAGGCGGCGGCAGAGGTGGTGCGGTGCTCAGCGGCGCTGTGCTCTGCCGTGGCGAGAGGAGGGGCGAGCACGGGAGAGCGAGAGAGCAGGCGAGAGTGAGTGGAGAGGAGCACAGCACAGTCGGCAAAAGAAGGCGCACGCGTGGAGGCGGAGTCAGGCCATGGCTGCCGCGCGGTGGACGTCGCCGGCGCATGGTCGCCACGCGGCGATCGCGTTCTGACGCGGTCGGGAAACTGCGCGGTGCAGCGCGGAGGCAGGCCAGATGCACGCGGGGCTGGGCTGGGCCGAGGCAAGGTGGGCTGGCGCGGGCGCGGGAGGTTCGCTGGGCTGGCTTGGGTCGTGGGCCGAGAAACGGGGCGACGGCCCGCGAAAGGAGAAAACATTTTTCTAAATTTCTATTTTTAATAAATTTTCAAATATCAGTTTTCAAATATCATTTTGAGCAAGAAAATGACATCTTTTGAAAATGGCCCAAAAATAAAAGTTGCTTAGAATTTAATCCTCTACAACTTTGCTTTTATGTCCAAAGTCCAATTCTTGCTAGATTTTGAATTATAAATTTAAAGTCAATTTTAACTCAAAACCCTAATTTTGGAGAATTATTTTTAAAGCAAAATTTGGCAATAATTTAAATACAAACTTTGCTCCAAAAATTGTGCTAGATAATTCTAGATGATTTACAATCATTGCCAAACAAGTTCTACTAACCTAGCAAGCATAATGAGGGCAAAAACAACTCTAAACAAGTGTATGCAACATTCATGTTTCACAAGCATGTTTCATATGTTTCGAAGCAGTGTTTCAGTTGTTATTTACATGATTAGGCATGTATGATTAGGATGCTTGATGATGCATGTTATGCATGATTTGTAGTGCCTAAATGCTGGCATAACACCGGGGTGTTACAACTCTCCCCCCTTATAAAAATCTTGTCCCAAGATTTGGGTGACGAACCATTTGTTATAAAAATCTTCATAAGCTTTTTGTAGATATTCTCCCGTTTCCCAAGTTGCATCTCCCTCATCATGATGATCCCACTGTATCTTGTATGTTTTCACCACACTATTCTGAAGTAGTACGTTCTTTAGTGTCTAACACACGGACCGGTTGCTCACGATACACCAAATCTGATTTGAGTTGGATACCTCGAGGTTCTATTCTTTCCTCCGGAACACGCAAACATTTCTTGAGATGTGATACATGGAAAACTAGGAAGACGGTACTCATTGTCTTAGGTAACTCTAACTTGTAGGCTACTGGACCTCTTTTTTCCAAGATCCTGTATGGTCCTACGAATCTAGCGGCAAGCTTTCTTCGGACTCCAAACCTTTTCTTCTTCATTGGCGTGACCTTCAGATAAACATAGTCACCAACTTCAAACACAAGGGGTCTCCTTCTTCTGTCTGCATAACTTTTCTGATGTGATTGAGCTGCCTTCATATTTTGCTGAATAATATGAACTTTCTTCTTAGCTTCTTCTACAAAGTCAATGCCATAATACCTTCTATCTCCAGGCTTGACCCAATTTAATGGTGTTCTACATTTTCTGCCATACAAAGCTTCGAATGGAGCCATCTTGATGCTTTCTTGATAACTATTATTATAAGAAAACTCAGCTAATGGTAACCATGACTCCCATGATCCCTTAGAAGACAACACACAGGCTCTTAACATATCCTCCAAAATAGCATTCACTCGTTCAGTCTGACCATCTATCTGAGGATGATAAGCGGTACTACGAATCAAACTAGTTCCTAAGCCTTTGTGTAAATGTTCCCAAAAGTGAGCCATGAACTGTGACCCTCTATCAGATACTATAGTCCTTGGTATACCATGCAACCTCACAATTTCTATGATATACTTCTTGGCATATTGAGATGGTCGATAAGTTGTCTTGACAAGTAGGAAATGAGCGGTCTTAGTAAGACGATCCACAATCACCCAAATCGAATCATGAGTAGTGGGCAAACCCGAGATAAAATCCATACTTATATCATCCCACTTCCAACTAGGGACTGACAAGGGTTGCAACATACCGGCAGGTTTCATATGAATGGCTTTCACTCTACAACATGTGTCACATCTGGCGACATATGCTGTAACTTCTTTCTTCATTTTGGTCCACCAATATCGAGGTCTTAGTTCTTGATACATCTTACTACTTCCCGGATGGATAGATAGCTTAGAAAGGTGAGCTTCATCTATGAGTTTATTCCTAAGCTCTCAATCCTTGGGAACCACAAGATGGTCGTCAAACCACAACACGCCCTGTTCATCCACTTTAAAGTGCTGAGATGGCTTTTCTTTTATTTTCTCTTTGATGTGGAATATTCCCTTGTCGGTTTTCTGGCCTTCTATTATCTTACTCTCCAAAGAGCAACTAATCTGAATACTATGTAACATAGCAGGATGCATCAGATCGAACCCATCTTCAAGTAACGGCTGCACATTCAAGTAATGTGACTTTCTGCTCAAAGCATCTGCCACTACATTGGCTTTTCTAGGATGATATTGCACATTCAAGTTGTAATCTTTGATCAATTCCAACCATCTGCGCTATCTCATGTTCAGCTCGGGTTGGGTAAAGATGTACTTGAGACTCTTGTGATCTATGAAAATGTTGCACACATTACCAAGTAGATAATGTCTCCAAATTTTTAGGGCATGCACAACTACAGCAAGTTCAAGATCATGTGTTGGATAGTTGACCTCGTGCTTTCTCAATTGACGTGAGGCATAAGCAATAACTCTCCTTTCTTGCATAAGAACATAGCCCAATCTAGTTTTCGATGCGTTGCAAAACACATCAAATGGTTTCTCGATATCTGGTTGTGCTAGAACAGGAGTAGTGGTCAACAGTTTCTGCAAAGTGTGGAAAGCTGCTTCACACTCCTCTATCCACACAAACTTGTGATCCTTCTATAGCAGACTTGTCATCGGCTTGGCAATCTTTGAGAAGTCTGGTATAAAGCAATGGTAGTAACTAGCTAGTCCTAAGAAACTTCTAATCTCAGGAACTGTGGTCGGTGCCTTCCAATCCATAACCTCTTGCACCTTACTTAGGATCGACTAAAACTCCATTTTCTGACAGAATGTGACCAAGGAAAGGAACTTTCTTCAACCAGAATTCGCATTTGCTAAACTTAGCATACAACTTATGATCTCTAAGTCTGGTCAAGACAATTCTCAGATGCTCTTCATGATCCTTCTCGTTCTCGGAGTACACTAGAATGTCATCGATGAACACCACCACGAACTTATCCAATTATGGCATGAAAACTATATTCATCAAAAACATAAATTATGTAGGAGCATTTGTTAAGCCAAAGGACATGACAAGATACTCATACAACCCATATCTGGTGGAAAATGTAGTTTTTGGTATATCTTGTGGCCTAATCTTGATCTGATGATAACCAGATCTCAAATCTATCTTTGAGAACACCTTAGCCTTGGCTAACTGGTCAAACAGAACATCAATATGAGGCAAGGGATACTTATTCTTGATGGTTACAGTGTTAAGTGGCCTGTAATCTACACACATTCTCAACGTGCCCTCTTTCTTCTTCTTCACAAACAAGGCGGGACATCCCCATTCAGACTTGCTTGGCCAGATAAACCCCTTTTTCGATAAATCTTCTAGTTGCTTCTTCAGCTCAGCTAATTCATCTAGAGGCATCCGATAGGGTCTCCTTGAAATCGGAGCTGTTCCGGGGATTAACTCAATTCCAAACTCAATATCCCTATCCGGCGGAAAGACTAGGTAGCTCATCCGGGAATACATCCAGAAATTCACACACTACCGGAATTTGATGAATAGGAATGACTGTCATAGCATATGTCACACTTATAAGGTCTGTTCTCTGAGGCAATGGTACTTGGAAAGTACCCTCACCCAGGGGATCCTTAAGGGTAAGTACTCGACTTCCAGTATCTATGACTGCTCCCCAATCCTTCATCTAATTCATCCCTATAATGACATCAAAAACTAGTCCAAGCATAACTATCAAGTTCACTCGAAACTTCCTGCTACCTAATTCAAGGGTTACCCCTCGAACCATCCGGTTGGTCAAAACATCAGCCCCTACTGAACTTATACGGTAACCATGCCCCAATTCTGTGCATAGTTGTTCATGTTTCTATGCAAATGCTTGACTCATAAAAGAACGCGATGATCCAGAATCAAATAGAACAACTGCAGGGTTTTCGTTGACAGGAAACTTACCAGCGGTTACGGGCTCTCCCTCAGGAATTTCATCCATAGTCATACTATGCACCCTAGCATTATAAGTCTGCTACTTCTTCTTGGGCGGATAAGGACAAAACCTTGAGAAGTGGCTGGGTTGGTCACAATTGTAGCAGGGTCCCCTCACTATCCCAGCAGATCCCATAGCTCCCTTGGAACTGCCTTGTACCACGGTTGCGGCTGCCTTGTTAGACCATACTGCCATCTTGTAAGGCTTCTGGGGTCCACGGAAATTCTGACTTCTCTGCTAAGGTGGCCTAAACCTCGCGCCAGGTGCTGATGGACGATAGGGAGGACAACCTCCTGTAGGTGCTCTTGCTTGGGAAGGACCACCCTCTAGTGCTCTCTTGCGAGTCTTGGCTGTGGTGCTGGCATTGTTATTCTTTTCCTGCTTCAGACAGTCGCTGATGAAGTCATTGAATCTGATGCAGTTGTTGGTACCCACATGCTTCATCATTTTTGGATTGAGTCCCCTCTTGAAACTGGCTATTCTCTTAGCATCGGTGTCAACCATGTCGGGAGCATAACGACACAAGTTGTTGAAGGCATGCAAATATTGCGTCACGGTCTTGGTGCCCTAATTCAACGCCAAGAACTCTCCCAACTTCATCTCGATCAGCCTGGGTGGAATATAAACTCCATGGAAGGCCTCAGCGAACTCTCTCCACGAAATCTGAGCATTTGGAGGGAAGGTGGTGCGATGGTGCTTCCACCACATTCCCGCTGGTCCTTGCAACTGATGTGCAGCATACTCCATTTTCAATACCTCAGTCATCCTCAACACATGGAATTTATCTTCCATAGTGTTGATCCATTCCTCAGCATCAAGTGGCTCTATTGCTTCCTTGAATATTGGTGGCCTGGTGTCCATAAAATCTTTGAAGCTGCTATATTGGTTCACCCCAATGCCACCACCCTGATTGTTACCGCACTGAACGTTGTTGGCGATAGTACGCAGAAAATCCTCCATGTTCTTCTGGGATTGTTCCGCGTTGCGCTGACTCCCGAGCAACTGTGTGAGGAACATCTCTGGGGTAAACAGGGGAGGAGGTGGCAAATGCGGTTCATGGGGAGGCTCATTGTTGTTGCTGTGGTTTCCACCACCACCACCGGTCCCCGCACCGTTAGCACCGGTCTCAGCGGCCTCATACATGGTATGGCGAGTGTTTGCCATCTGCATATTTCAGCAACAAGTAATGATTGAGTGAAGCTGTAATAATTGCGAGTGAAGGAAAAATTATGCCATACTGAATTTACTGGAGAGAATAAATTCATACAATAAAACAGAGGCACAACAATCGCATCCCAATTAAAACAACATCACTTAATCAAATTACTTCAACAACAAACATCGCGTCCATACAACCAAATTGCCAGCATACATACACTGGACTTTTATGCGTTCAGATATCGCATTCTTAATCAAGTTCCAACCACATGCCAAGTCTCATAAGTTCGAAGCAAAACACATTAGGTTACATGCCAACAAAAGAAAGGTCATCGCGATAGGACCTAGATACTAGTGCAAGGCAACTAGCCTACTCCTCGGGGCCATCATCGGGATCGGAGACGTCACCATCGCCCCTAGGTGAAACTATAGGCTTGTCCTCATTGTAGTCGTCGATGTCCATGCCAGTGGTGTCTGGTGGAGCATATGGGCCAACCCCATTGTAGAGCGCATGAAACTCCTCGCGCAGGTTGCCGTTGTACTCCTCTAGCTCATTGACCCTCTATAGTAGAAGGTCCCTCTCGTCCCAGGCTTCATTCCTTTCCTGAACCAACTGTCCAATCATGCGGTCTGCATTGTTGTTGGCTTGAGTCAACGTATGCACCCGCTGCATAGCTCTATCACCTCTCTCAACCGCCTGGTTCTGCTATAAGTTCATATCAGCCAACTGCTCCTGCAAACTAGCTATAGCACGTGCCTATCTCTTCTTCTACTTTCTCCCCTTGAGCTTATCATGACCACGTAAGCCAGTCAAAGTCCAGTAGGTACTCTCAAGACCTTCATACGCTCTGATGGCGGTGAACATAGCACTCATAGCTTGATTATTGCTAGCCTATCCCTCAGCTAGACCTCTGACCAAGGCACTTCCCTGAGGCTGAACCCAAATAGCATCACGAGGATCATCCCTAGGAAAAGTGCCAGCTAGAGCTGACTGCAAGCTCACTAGGAAATCTGCTCATGATATCCCTGATGACACAGGAAAGCTGCTCCCTCTACACCCTCAGCAGGAGTGCGACCCTCAAACTCCAAGTGCCAACCATCCCAATCTGGAGCATCACCGAGAGCAGGAACCGTGATCTCTACCACTGCAAGTCCATCCTCTGCTAACTGGCTCTCATTCCAAGAGTACACTGGCTCTTGACCCTCTGGGTACCCCACATCATGGAGCACTCTCCAAAGCAAGGTCGGCATGCTAAACTCACTCAAGAAGGTGTCCGTGGTGCGGTGCTCCCTCAGGGCCAACAGATGTCGAGGTGCTCTTCCTCCGGTGGACTTACGGGCAGTTTGCTTCATGCGGGCCATCTGTAGCAAAAGTTCTTTTGTTACCCTGTGGAAACATATTTTAGGTGATACAACTTTTATCAAAATGAGATAATCAATTTATAAGGGGAGGAATGCATGACATGAATGAAAGGCACAAGTAATATGATGTATGTACGTGCCGTACGTTCTCACAAACTTATGAAATAATTAATTTCTAGCGACGAATTCGGTGGCATACAAACGATCTCTCAAATACGTAGCTAATACGTTCTACACGATAGCGTTGTTATGTACCTGCAGAAGATTCATTTCAGCCCAATTCCCAATGAATGCATAAAAGCAGTAAATTTTTATCTACACGCTCTACACGAATCCCCAGATACGTGTACAATGGTAGTAACTACCCGAACCATCGTCCTATTGACGGCATCGCCTCAACTGATGGAAGACCCACACATGAGATACCTTTGTAAAACATGTAATTACTCCAGCATCATATAAGCATTCACCCTAGATCGGCGGTGTATTCGATCATGCTCTCACAACTCACACTTACCGAGGCGTAGAGGCAATTGATCCATACACTACCACTCAAACAAGTGGCACTCATACAATAGCACGCCGTATGAGCGATGAAAGAGAAATATGATGCGAAAACCCCAAGTCAGTACTTAATTAAGCCACCTAGAGTCCTTAACTGGGCATAAAGGATATGACCACTGGTACACTTTTTAGTTTGGAAATCATGTTTTTCAAATGCCTTTTTATTTTAAATACACTTATGAACAGTAACATGCTAAACCATGCTCTGATATCAGCTGTAACAGAACCGACCAATTATACGAAATTAAGTAAGAAAATCATCCACCAGAGCAGACGATTTAGCAAACTTAAGCCCGTATAACCCGGTAGTCCGTGAAATCACGAAGGATTTCAAACCAACTCACATCCCAGCCAAGATCGTAATAAGTTTAGCGGTCACCATCACATATTACATAAAAGTTCGCATCTCAGATACATCAGAGTTTAAGCATAGTTATTATAAAACGAGTTCGAATAAAAGTAGCGGAAGCCATTTGTTCAAAACCACACACACTCACACGGAAGTTCAAATACAGTGCCAGCTAATGATCATCTCCAACAAAAGCATCAGACTGAGACATAAGGAATGACCATGCCCATGGTCCTAAGCATCACCCAGTCGCAGGATAAAGGCAGTTGATACAGTAGCCGTAATACATCTGCCCATCTGCAACAAGTGGGAATAAAACCCTGAGTACGAGAAGGTACTCAGCTAGACTTACCCGACATAACCGAAAATAAGTGACACCAAGGATTATGAAGGCTTTATAGTAGGGTAGCTGACTCATTTGCAAAGAAAGCATTTTTAGCATTTCAAGAACCTTTCTAAAAGCATTATTGCCAAATTAATTATTTATAACCTGTCGACTAGATTTGCACCTACACTAGAGCAACCAGGTGATTAAGCCAATAATGATAACCAATGATCATTAAACAACTTCCATAATGTCATATTCATTATAACTATCCAAGTGTTCCATCAACATTACTACGATGAAGTCACTCAAGTCAAGTGCTCACTATCCAGGAGCGATGGCGATTCGAATCGATTCCTAACCAGCGTGGAGGCGGAGTCAGGCCATGGCTGCCGCGCGGCGAGCGTTGCCACGCGGCGATCGCGTTCTGACGTGTTCGGGACGTGGCGCGGGCAAACGGCGCGGCGCAGCGCGGAGGCAGGCCAGACGCGTGCGGGGCTGGGCTGGGCCGAGGAGAGGTGGGCTGGCGCGGGCACGGGAGGTTCGCTGGGCCTGGCTTCAGGCCGTGGGCCGAGAAACGGGGCGACAGGCCCGCGAAAGGAGAAAACATTTTTCTAAATTTCTATTTTTAATAAATTTTCAAATATCAGTTTTCAAATATCATTTTGAGCAAGAAAATGACATCTTTTGAAAATGGCCCAAAAATAAAAGTTGCTTAGAATTTAATCCTCTACAACTTTGCTTTTATGTCCAAAGTCCAATTCTTGCTAGATTTTGAATTATAAATTTAAAGTCAATTTTAACTCAAAACCCTAATTTTGGAGAATTATTTTGAAAGCAAAATTTGGCAATAATTTAAATACAAACTTTGCTCCAAAAATTGTGCTAAATAATTCTAGATGATTTACAATCATTGCCAAACAAGTTCTACTAACCTAGCAAGCATAATGAGGGCAAAAACAACTCTAAACAAGTGTATGCAACATTCATGTTTCACAAGCATGTTTCGTATGTTTCGAAGCAGTGTTTCAGTTGTTATTTACATGATTAGGCATGTATGATTAGGATGCTTGATGATGCATGATATGCATGATTTGCAGTGCCTAAATGCTGGCATAACACCAGGGGTGTTACAGCGGGGCTCCTAGAACTGCAGTCTCCTCGTCGACGTGTGACGTCCGCTAGCCCCCCCTACTGGTCGACGGCTCCACCAACTGCTCCTCCTCATCGTCGTCGGCGGCGGTCGCCTACTCCTCGTGGTGGATCTAGTGCTGCGAGCGGACCTGTCGATGCGGCCGCTGCCGCCTTCCACCCTGGCATTTTGTCGAGTGCCTGCAATGACAAAGATTAAAACAGTTAGCATAAATAACTGACAAGTACTTGTAAAGAAACATAATTGCAAGGTAATAATAATAACAATATAGTATTACATGAATTAGAAATTATCTCCACGAACGGCAATATGGCTGGCGTGTAGTCGTCATCACTATTGTCGTCATCACTATCAATATTGTCGAGCTCTCTTAAGTGTCGGGCATCATCTCCATCGTCCTCATCATCTCCATCGTCATCATCATCTACATCGTCCTCAACTCCATCATGCTCCATCTACCATCGCTCAAGGATTTGTAAGTCCTCAGCATCCTTCACCTCATCACCCTCGTCCTCATCGATGTCGTTGTCTACTTCCATGCCCATGAGCGAAAGAATGTCTACCTCCAAACTCCCTTCTAGCCCCTTAGGTTGATAGAACTCATCTTTGTTTGGGTCAAAGTTGTAATCATCATCGTTTGGGAGAGCCGCTTTACCACGCGGTGAGACCAAGTGCACAAGGCTCCAACCCGCAAGCTTCTCGTCTTTTTGGCACGCCCATGGGAGGTAATACACTTGCGTGGCATGTCGGTTAGCCACAATATAGACATCGTCTCCTTTATAGTTGGAATCCTAGTCGAATTTCAACTTGCCCAATCTTAAGGTCTTTTTTCATGACATCAAGATCGAACCAATGGCATTTGAATACCACTGGCTTAAAAGCTTTGGCACCCTTAAATTTGAGCTCATATATCTCTTTGACTATGCCATAATAGTCCTTCTCATCCAGTGCCAGGGCGTATGAACTCCACTGCACGTGGTTTTTAGGTTGGCCCGACTCTCCTCGTAGGCTCTCGTGCGAAAGCGAATAGCCATTCACATCATAAACGGTGAATGACTTGACCCTACTGGGAGAAGCCACCGGCCACCTGTTTCAATTCATCACCCATTTCCGCATCCGTGCGGGCCTACAAGGTCAGGACAGGTAGATCGTTACATTACTCGCTCCTAGGAGCAAAGTGGAATCTTCTAGGAGCAAACGAGGTTAGTTGGATGGTACCTTTGTAGAGAACTAGGAAATGAAATCGGGACACACCATGTCTGAGAAGATGGTCTTCTTCTTGCTCGGTAGGAGCCCTATTGCCTCTCCAGTGTTCATTAATATATTCCCTAAAAAACAAGAGACAAGGGGGTCGGATCGATAGGTGGAGGATAGTCATGGCTGTATGTAACAAGCTCATTGAGAATTTACTTCTGATAAGGGATCACTTCATCAAGGTTCAACAACAAGTAGATCATGATAAGTGCGCCACTCATCATGGGTCAATTTCTTGTTGGTACCTGTGCACTTCCTCTTCCGAGATCCCCTTGGAAAAGGCTGAGGTTCGATGAGTTCTCGTCAGGCGTTGTAACGAGGGGTTGGATTGTGCACGCTGGGAAGTTTCTCAGTATAGTACGCCTGTGTGAATGTCGACACCTCCTCCTAGAATGAATGCCTCTGCCACTGAAAGCCTCAATTTTGGCTTTATTTCTACACTTTTTTCAGAATAAGCTTTAGACACCTCTCGATTGGATAGCACCAACGGGCCTGCACGGGCCCCCCCAACCTGTGCCTCGCGCGGTAGGTGCAAAATCAGATGCTACATCGACAGGAAGAAGCCAGGGTGGAAATATCATCTCCAACTTGCAGAGCAACAGAGGTGCAGCCTTCTCCAAGTCAACACAAACGTCCTGAGATAACTCCTTGGCACAAAGCTGGTGGAAGAAAAAGCTCAACTCTACTAGGACGTGCCACACTGGCTCGGGGAGGTATCCCCGGGTCATCGCAGGAAGGATCCGCTCAATCCATATGTGGAAGTCATGACTCTTCATCCCTAAGACTTTCATAGTCTGCAAGTTCACTCCCCTACTCAGATTCACCGCATACCCATCCGGGAACTGTAACGTCTTCATCCACTGCAGTACTTCCGTCCTATCAGCCCTTTTCAGGATGTAATCGACCGGGCCCCTTTTCCATCTCTTGTCTGGCGCAGGGGTCTTCATCACTAGCTTTGGTCTATCGCAAATCTTTTCCACGTCTAGTCTAGCCTTAACGTTGTCCTTTGACTTTTTACCAATGTCCATGAGTGTTGCCTAGAGTGCCTCGGCGACATTCTTTTTTTGTGTGCATTACATCGATGTTGTGTGGAAGAAGAAGGTGCTTGAAGTACGGGAGCTTAGTCAAGCCCTATATATGAGTCCACATGTGGTCGTTACCATATCCAATAAAACCACCGTCGACTTCATCAATTTGGAGAGCCTCTATCTTGGCAAGGACCTCGGCAGGGCTCTTAACCTGAGGAATGGGGTCGGTGACTTGAACACCTTTCGTGAAGTGCTTTTCATCTCGTCTCAATTCATGGTTCTCAGGCAGGAATTGATGATGTTTGTTGAAAGAAGAATACTTGCCACCCTTGTGCAGCCAGGTGAACATCACATCTGCCTTGCATGTTGGGCAAGGGAACTTCCCGTGAACACACCACGCACTAAATAAGCCATATGCTAGGAAGTCATGCATTGAATACTGGTACCACAGATGCATTGTGAAGTTCCTCTTTATAGCTCGGTCGTACGTCAGTACCCCCTCTTCCCAAGCATGTTGCAATTCATCCCACACTGGCTGCATGAACACACCCATATTGTTGCCCGAGTGTCCAGGTATTATTAGCATCAAGAACACGTTCCTAGGTTCAAACATGACGCCAGGGGGAAGATTGAGGGGGATCACGAACACAGGCCAACAAGTGTACGGGGCCGCCATCATTCCAAACGGGTTGAACCCATCTGTTGCCAACGCTACGCGTACATTCCGAGCCTCGATAGCCTTGCCAGGATTCATGTCATCGAAGTGCTTCCATGCATCACCATCCGCTGGGTGTACCATCTTGTCAGGACTGTATCTTTTGCCATTCTTGTGCCACATCATTTGTTTTGCGGACTCCTCTGTCATGTACAGCCGTTGGATCCTCTGTAGGAAAGGAAGGTGCCGTAAGACCATCTCGGGGATCTTAGACTGTTTCTTCTTGCCATCACTGCCTTCTACCTCCACAAACCTAGAGGCTTTGCACTTTGGACAGTGTGTTGCTTTCTCGTGGTCTCCCCTGAATAGGACACACCCCTTCGGACAAGCTTGGATCCCCTCATACGGCATCTTAAGTGCACAAAGGAGTCTCTATGACTCGTACGTGTTCTTTGGCAGGGTGTGAGGATCCGAAAGCAGTTTGCTAAGAACTGTCAACACGAGATCGAAGCCATCTCGACTAATGCCCAATTGCGACTTCAATGCTATTAGGCGTGAAATGGCATCTAGTTGCGAAACCATTGTCTTCTCGTGAAGGGGCTTCTGTGCCACCTCCATCATGGTGTAGAACGCCTTTGCGGTTTCCTCTGGATCATCCTCCACCTCCATTCCTTCAATGAACCATGCTTCATGAAAGTCTGCCATCATGTCTGCCATCCCGGCATCTGCATCATACTCCTCGAGGAGGGGTCTCACCACCTCCTCCCTAATATGATGGTGTTCACCATGGTGGATCCAGCGGGTATAGCTTGGAATGAATCCGTTATTGTGAATATCTACTCCCACGGCACGCTTTCGTTTCTTTTTCTTGTTCTTACACTTGCTGCAGGGACACGGCATCCGACTCGACCCTTTAGCAGCTAGGCCAAATGCATGCTCCAGGAAAGCATCGGTTCCCCTAACCCATTCAGAGCTCTTACTTGCGAAACCCGTGTACATCCACTCACGATCAGCCATCCTCTGTCATGCGCCAATGTAAGCGGGTAATAAAACTAGTATTTGCATCTACACGGCGTTCCTACCATCTAATAGGTAAAGGATAGGTCCTAATCCCACCCGTGGATGCGTACATGGGTTAGCTTCCATGTTCTGCCCCCGTCCGAGTCAGAATTTCGGCAGCACCTCCTCGCTGTTCTCCCGATACACGTCCCCGCAGGGAGAGTGTGTATCCGGAGAACACGGGGAGGTGCTGCCGAAACTCCGACTCGGACGGGAGCAGAACATGGAAGCTAACTCATCTACGCATCCGCGGGCTATCCAAAAAACGTGGACAATCCGAAACAGATACGGTCGCAGATATGCAAAGACCTGCATACCTCCGACCCTATCTCTTTCGGATGGGAGACGCCTAACTGGGTGACGAGATCTACGACCTAGGTATGGGTATAGGGGTTATACCTAGGGTGGCGGTGTTGTGGTGAGGTGACGCTATGCAGGCAGACCGGCACGGCGTGGGGCTACTCCAGATCCGCTCTTCTCTGCAAAACAAGAAAATATTCTAGATTCAGAAGGTGGATTTGGCTCATTAGAGATGCAGGTAGATAATTTCTGAGTTTATATTTATGATTTTTGACTTATAGTTTATATATCTTTAAGTCTCACTTCTAAAATCTTGCCAGCTTTCCCCAGAGCAAGCAGCTCTTCGCTTAAATAACACAACAAGAGCAAAAGGTGTTTCAAGCTTGTTAACTCCAGGACATGAGAGCTATCCTGATAAATTTTCTATTGTTTTTTGACTTATTGTTAGTAATGATATATGATGTGCTAGGATGTTTTTCTCCTTTATCACACTAAGACTTTAGGATCAACTAATATAAGTTGCTAGCAGCTAAAAAAAGCTCTAGCTGATCCAAACAACCAAGCTTATAACAAGCTATTAGCTAGCTCCCTCTAGCTATTGCAGCTTATAAAAAGTTTATTAGACCCAAACAAAGCCTATGCAATTCCTTAATTCCCGTGATGCTCATTAACAATCATCAAGTGGTAATATAGTTCAATCAGAAATATTTCTCTCTTAACTTGCTAAATAATCATATAGGATATATCTAATATACTAAGTCATGTACTAAATTATCATATAGGACATATCTAATACAATAAGTCATGTGCTAAATTATCATATAGGATATATCCAATATAATAAGTCATGTCTTATTTTAGATATTTCATTTCTTTCAATAACACATACAAAGTTTGCACTACAACTACAAGCAATATCTGCTGGGCAAGAAATTAGGTGCTCGCCATGAAACTGCTAATATCAGGCAAGAGCTGTGTATGCAGTTGTGGCTGTTCACCAAATGGTGCTAGTCAACTATTTGATGAATATATTCATCAATAAATTTGTTCCTCTGCAGGTACATAAATTTCTGTTATGCAAATTAAAAGTAGTGCATGTAGATCTAAATAATCAAGATTATTTTTCTTTTTCTATCACAACTATGCAGTTGATTACTAATATGTCATGTACAATCATGAAAGATTATTGAATGTCATGTCAAGGATCAAGTATCAGCACTGCCCACCTTCCATATTTATAAGAGACAAAACACAGACAAGGGGTAGCTGTACTTCTTGTTCAAGAAAGTATGGTTCTATATTACATAATTTGTAAATACAACTAAAAATCTGTCCCATTTAAGTGCCTCACTAAATTATAGCATCTCTACTGATATAAACCATGTAGCAGTTATATACATACAGTAATTTAGAACTTATAAGTCAGCCAATAACAAAGACTAGAAATTCTGGAGCCTTTGATGATCAAGCTATAACCATTTTAACTCATTGGTATACACGCTGATATCTTTTTTGAAAATATAGGAGGGGTTTCCCCCCTGCTTGTGAGGAGAGGTGGGCGTGGGCGGGTGTGAGGAGATAGGGTTTCGGTTTGGGCCGGTGGGCCTTTTTTCATTAAGGGCCTCTGCCGAGTGCTCCTGACCCGGCACTCGGCAAAGAAGAATTTTTTTTTCTAATAAAATCCTTTGTCGAGTGCCACGTGGGCTGGCACTCGGCAAAGGCCTCTTTGCCGAGTGCCAGGTGGGCCGGCACTCGGCAAAGTTCTCTTTGCCGAGTGCCAACCCTAGCACTCGGCAAAGTGTAATTTTTTTTTTTGATTTTTCTTCCCAATTTTTTTGTGGGGCCTTAATACAGTAACTACATCTCAACTTCAAATTTTGGGACAATTTTGACTTTTTGTGCTATATTTCTTCAATTATTTTTGTTTCGTTGAATTTTTCCGACAACTCCAAATTTGAACTGCAGGTACATGAAATAATGGAATTTGGTCATTCCAAAAATGGTAGTAATGATGTTCGGCGTATGTTGAGGCCGTATCCAGGACCTCGCATGAAGTTACGACCATGTTAGTGTCGTAACATGACGAGTTACCTGTGGGAAAAGTGTTTTTAAATTATATAAAATCCAAACGAAGTCCGAAAATGACGAAACTTGTCGAGGTGTGTTGTCATCGCATGTGGAGGCTATGGTAAAAATTTGAGAAAGTTTTGAGCAAGTTGTGACGTCGGATTCTGTCACCCTAGCCGACCCTAATCCTGCCACGTGGCAGGCCTTTGCCGAGTGCTTGGCACTCGGCAAAGGTGGCTCCTTTGCCGAGTGCCTAACAGTAGGGCACTCGGTAAAGGGGACGACCACGGATGCCATTTGTCCAGGCCCCCCTTTGCCGAGTGCCCCTCTTTGCCGAGTGCCAGGCACTCGGCAAAGATCCCCTTTGCCGAGTGCCAGGCACTCGGCAAAGATCCCCTTTGCCGAGTGCTTCTCTTTGCCGAGTGCCAGACACTCGGCAAAGAGATCTTTGCCGAGTGCGTGGTCTGGCACTCGGCAAAGAGCCTCTTTGCCAAGTGCCCGTGGTTTGCCACTCGGCAAAGCTTGCGGCACTCGGCAAAGTAACTGTTTCCCGTAGTGCTAGAACATAATTAGCAAGAACTGCTGCCACAAGCCCATTTATGTCAGTGATAACTTTTTTTTTAAAAGTGATCCTGTGCATAGGGCTTCACCATTTCATCCTCTATCCTGGAACAAAACTTCTACAGCTGTACTTAATCAAACTGTCTTAAGTTTGCAAAAGGGTTGTAGCCTAGTGGTTATAAAATTAAAGCCTCAGTAGCACCTTAGATCCTGGGTTCCACTCCCCGTGGGAGCGAATATTTTAGGATTTAACGGCAGTTGTACTTTCAGTGGTTGGCGACGTTTCTGTTGACAGCAAGGCACATGTGGTGACTTTGTCAATCTCAAGAATTTGTCAGCCCAATCTTCAAAGATGCTTATAAGCGTAGGGTTTGCATGTGTGTGTTCTTAGGGGTGAGTGTGTGTGTTGTGAGTTTTTGAGTTGTACTGCGTAATAAAAAAAACTATCTTAAGTTTGACTAACTTTATATATAAAAAGAATAATATCATCTCTATGATACCAAACAAGGATATTATGAAAATATATTTCAGGGTACATATTTATAGTAATAATACTAATTTTGTTATAAATATTAGTGCTCTTTTTAATACATACTATCAATTTCAAAATAGTTTGACTTAGAACAATACTAGAAATTGATTTCTTTTAGAATAGAAGTAGTACACAACATATTCCACTACAGTTAGCTTCTTCCTCTTGTCCACCGTTATGCCCTACGGCTTCCCATGCAAACCCTACGCTTATAAGCATCTTGAATCCTCCCTCCCCAGCGACTGGCCGCCCCCTGTCCTGTTGCATCCATCTCCAATAGCTCACCTGCCTACCACTCTCCTACCACTCCACCCTCCATGCAAAATCCATAACACGACAAAAGCCAGCCTTAAATATCATATCGGTCAACTAAAGTATATTGTACATTGAACCTTGAATCAAATAGTAATTTAAAAATTAAAATTTTCTGTATTTTGTAGGAGTCGACGGACCCCAACAAAATTCACGAACCACATGCTAATATAAATACCCTAAGTATATATTACGTAGCAGGCTTTATGTTAATTAAGCATCTGTGTAGCAAAAAAGGCTCAAACAACGTAGCCTAGTTTGGTGGTCAATGTTTTCTGCATTCGTTCATCGTGCTTCTTGGCTCTCGCAAATGGCTAATCAAGGAGACGGATACTTGATGTCCAGTTCTAATCAATTATTCGTCTTCCATCAGTGATCCGTCCAAATCATCATACTTTTTAAACAATACATTATTGTTCGCATTACTACTATTGGTTTATTCATGCATAATTTAGATCTCATTTAGAGTGTTGCTGGAGACCTCTATATTCTTCAGGACCCATAGCAGATTTCAATCGGGGAGGGCAACGGAGTGGACGAGGTGGCTCGATTGCGCCCCATGCGTGGCTGCTCACCGGCTCGACATTCTTGTCCCTCGATTGCATGCCTTGTAGGAGGATCACAGACAAGGGAGTGAAAGAGGCCATATCTGCCATCTTTAGGTCATTGTACTCATGTTGTTATTCACATATGGATCACGGATGGATGTACTGTTTGGATCCCATGTCTGCTTGATTCGTAGAAGGCACCGAGTCTTTTGGAGGCCACCAAGGCGTGCAACACAAATAATGTATGGAATGATGGATACATATACTGCACATGTGTCGGTTGCAAAAGTCAGAAGTAGTTTCAAAACATGGAGCCAATTTGTTGTCATCTACTGCTTAAGGGGTTCATGGAACTATGGTTTGGAATAAGCATGGAGAAGATGGTGGCAACTTACTTCAAGAAGCCTCTGTCGGGTGTTGGTTTGAGCCAGCAGTGATGCTAAGTTTCTGGATCCTAGGCTTAAGACCCGCCAATGTTAAGTATCCACTGCTGGCTCAAGCACAACCGGCAGTGATTGTGTATTTTGGCGTAGTGAGACAATGGTTGATATACAATATTGCCCTTAGAACAAATGTGCTTGTTGCATGCATCACCCTTAGATGATGGCTTATTTTGAGATTACACTGTACAATGTAGACACTCACAATGCATGCAAACTCACCCCTACGAACTCATGAATGCAAACTGTCGGGGCTATGATACCCCGTGTATCTCAAGACTCCGATTAGTTAGTCGCTTAGGTGGCCCACGGTACGCCAACGAGTATAAGCCTAAATGATCAAGGCCAAACACAAGGGCAAGGGTAGGCCACGACCTCTTCCCTCAACCTTCACTAGCGCGCCGCGCAATTCCTCATGACCTCTCCCCTATCCCGACCTCTAGGAGGGGCGGGGAGAGATCGAGCCCCGCCAAGCGTACCTGCTTTGACAAGAGCATGCTCGCCGCCCTGAGCACGTAAGGACCTGATGGGACAAGCAGTCCCCTTAGCCTAGCAGAAGCACAGACAAGACAACCCCACCGAGCAGTGACGGCCAGTACTGCGGCCCACCGTCCAAATATGGCCTGACAAGATAGATGTACGACCCCACCCACTATGGGATGGGGGCCATGACGGCGGCCTTGACATTTGAGGCCAACTAAGCCAACGAGGGCCATGACCCCAGAGCATGGGATCATGGCTGCTGGCACAACGAGCAGCAAGACGATCAACAGGCCTGGGGGTGGCCACCAACTCCTGTACGACACCTCTGGGAGATCAGGAGGCGATGACGAAGGCCATGATGAAACCATGTCGCGCTGGACGGCTGGCGAAAAACCACCATACCCATAGTGCCACCACGACCGACACTGTAGCACCACGCCACACCATGCTGCGACATGGGCACATGACCATGACGATAGCCACGCTCGGACATGCACCACAAGACGGCGGTACTTGCAAGCCAACTTAGCTAGGTTCCCTTCCTCAGGCTTATGACACCTCGGTCCGGAGAACCTCCTTCTTTATATGTGACCTGGCCTCGGACTCTATATTAGGGCAACCCGGGCACCATTCCAATCATCTTTGGACTCTCGAGGCTTTCATTCGAGCAGTCCATCTTCTAGCTCTAGCTCTCCGACCTCTTCCACCATTCTTGCACCCCTCCATTGTAAGCACTTAAGAGCATTCAAGCGAGGAACACGCACTCAATCACCTCTGAGACTAGAAGTAGGGCTCTGGCCTAAACCAGTATAACGCCTTGTGTGTTTTGGATGCTACCATCGTTTTCCTAGAGCAGCACGACATTTGTATAAATTCACTAGTCGATTTACAAAACACCAACAGTTGGCATGCCAAGTAGGGGACAGTCGCGCACTCTCGTTGTTGAGAAGGAAGCGATGGCTCCTCGCACCGTTGATGGACACACCCGTGGAACGGCCCACGATGGCTGTATCTGTCATGGGAACCCTGAGTTCATCGGCGTCGAAGTGCCAACGCCCACATCCGTCTTTAGCCATTATCAGGTCCTCCACCCTAGAGACCTAGACCCCGTGGCCCATGGTGGACACACTCTCAGAACGGCCCTCAGTGGCTGCATCCAAGAGTTCACCTACATAGGGGAGACAATACCCTCTCTCATCACTCACCATGGCCAAGTTTCCCACCCGAGAAACCAGAGGCCTATGGCTCATGGCGAGCTCACCCATGGAATGGCCCTCGGTGGCCGCATCCTTTGGGGAAACAATGAGATCGTTCGTACCCGTGGGCTAACACCTGTGAAGGGCCTCTACCTCATCCAGGACCATCGTGCGACAAGCCTGGATCCTATGGTACAGTCATGTCCTGAGGCAACACCGTCTCTAGTGGAACAGTGGCTAATCAGGGCGCACACTGAGCGATGGAGCCATCCGCCGCCAAGAGGCGGCATCACTAGTGATTAGGTGGCTATCCGGCACCATGCCTTGCAAGGCCAAGACCTGGAACCAGGGTCAAATCCCTCGTGATGGACTAACAGTCCGTCATGCCATTGCGAAACTATTAGATTTTACGTGGAAGCACAGTGCATTCGAGGAAGTGGGCCCTCTAAGAGCATGACGTGCCATGCAAAGTGGACCGAGCCATGTCACCCTTAGAACCCACTTCCGGTCACACCTACTCCTCAATGAGAGCGGCAACCACACACAGAAGCAGAGATGCGACGACTGCGATGTTGTCGTGCCACGATGACTTGTGCATCAGAATGCACAAGCCCTCTCGGCCATGGACTTCAATGAGCCAGACACGAAGAAGCCAGTCCCCGGGGGCTCACAACCCGGCTGAGGATGCCGAGCCAACAAGGATCAACCCAAGGCCTCCCGAGAGGTCGACCCACACCTGGCTACAACCATTCCATGTGATATGGATGCGTCCACACCTAGCTTGTGGTCAAGAAACCATAACGACTCTGCCACTAGCACATGCTCGGGGGCTCAACGCACCCGAAGCAACAACGACTAGATCCACAATAGCTTCCGGTACACCGCTCAGCCACATCAACTCTATCCCTAGCTTCTCTACCTAAACACATTCACAAAAACATGTAGGCTCACTCATAGTTCCGAAAAACTTAGAGCCAAGCTGTAGAGTAGACCAGAGAACATGATGCCCATACAGTCAATCATAGCGCCGTTTACCTGTCTAGTGACCCGATCTGACTCAGTGCCAGTGGTCGGACATGACTCACTCATGGGGCTACACATATGGGCATGCACTTATGAGTTTCAAAAGAGCAGCATTGTTTGTCATCGTCCCAGCGACCAATTTCAAGTCCTTTCCGATTGCGCCTCGCTCCATGACGAACTGGTGACCCGCTCCTTGAGCTCTCATTCATACCAAAGAGGTCACTTCAGCTAAGCCACATGGACCAGCTCCAAGGCAAGGCCAAGCACCCACGCACGAGCCTAAAGGGAACGGGGCGCTAGTTCACTCAAGGCAAAAGGAACGAGAAGAAATAGAACTATTGCCGACTGCTCATTTTCCTCTTGCATCATACCGGATCTATGACCGGCCATCGACATCCCATAGCACCATCAGGCCACACATTGTTTAAGCCCGTGGGCCAGCCCCTAGCCTAAAATGTACACCTACGCGTTCAGGACTAAGGGGAATGGAGCACATTCCAATTCCAACGCAAAGAAAGCGAAAAGGCAGCAAAATGACAAACAAATGTGCCAACCACACATCTTGTACACATAAATTGCTAGCATGTCCATTACAATAAGACCATCTACATAGCATAGAACCCTTACACCAACGACCCTCATACATCGGAAGTCTGGTACTAGCGGTGGATGCAGATGGCTAACATCGTACCTGCAAGGACCTCCGCACCACGAGCAGCAGCACTACCTATGGCAAGGATATCATTGTTAGACTTCTCCAACGCGTAACCTCGACCACCAGCATCAAAGTCGATGCTGCCATAGTGTGAGCCAACATTTGTCAAGGCGGCATGTACACAACAGCGGACTCCCTTAGAATTCATGGGATCCAGCTAGAGGCGGGCCTCGTCAAGACAAATGTGCCAGTTGGGCATTCCCCCAGCCGACGCCGAGCACTGACATCACAAAGAGCCCGACCGGAGACGGTCAGCACTGCCAATTGGTCACCCATTTCCAACACCTTCTGGTTCACAGCTGCCTTCTCCTCCTAATCCGAGAGCACCCTTGCGCACAACCCTGAAGAAAGCAACTAGTTCATGACTAGGTCTAGTAAGCCAAAAGCGCAACACAAAATAGAAGAGAACTCACCGCCACAAGCGGAGTGTAGTTTCTGGCACTCGACATCGAGACACCGACACCCCTGCTCGGCTTCATTCTGAGCAGCGCCAGCCGAGATGAGATCGGTCTCTTGGACTGGCCAATGCAACCTTGAGACCAGCCACCTAGGATGTTAGAGCCTCGATCTAGGATCGAGGCCATGTCTCCTAATAGAGCAGTTCCTCCTTCAACCACTGGGAAGCTTCTAGCTCCCCACGCAAACATTGCACTTCAGCCTCTGCCACATCTAGGTGGCCACGGTCAGCAGCACCTCCTGCCTGTGCCTGATAGGCCATGCGCAAGAATTGTGACTTCTCCATTGAAGTCTTCACCAACCTCTGCACAAAAAGTGGGGAGATCAAATGATCACTGACAAGCATAGAACAAACACAACAAAATCAGAGGGCTGGATGGCCTACCTGTGCTTGGGCCGCCTCCTCGTCGGTCATCAGCCACATGGCCTCTGTGCCTAGTTGGGCGACTGTGGCAATCACATCACCCATCTTGGACAAGGCCACCCTGAACACCTTCATGGCTCCGAGAGGCCACCTCCCTTGCGGCTTGTTCAGCCACATCATCAACCATGAATAGAGCCTCGCTAGAGTTCATGAGATGCAGCCACATGACGAAGACCTCACCTAGCTCACATTCCACCTCAGCAGCGGATAAAAGCTGCTACCCTCGAGCCACCAGAAGCCACCTCTTCAGGTGGGGGCCTAATAGTGGGCGACTAAGCCCGTGCCCGCCTCTAGGGAAGTAGCAGCGCCGCATCCACCATTAGCCGGACTACCCCCATGCCCTCACTCGCCTCTGCACCAGCACGAGTGTGATCTCTAGTCGCAGTGGAGCTCTCCTCGAGGGACGAACACAGGGCCATGATGGGGGGAAGTCTGGCCATCATCCCCAAGGCAGAGTTGTCACCCAATGACTCTGGCCATGTGGAAGGGTGCACACTGCTCACCGATGCCCTCAGGGCTATGAGCCCTATGAGGGGCTCCCTACACCATGAAGACCATCCGGACCAGGCATCCAAGAATTGTGAACAACAGCAGCAAAGATGAGATTAAAAAATGGTGCACCTAGTGGAACATTCCACAATGGGCAGGATAATCTACCTCTTCATGCACAGTTCCGTTGCAAGGGTCACAGCAGGAGGTGCCGCTACTAACACCACCGGGTCGGAGGCCAGCGAGGCGCCCCAGTCGTGTTAGCAGCATTAACCTCCTCTGCATCGTTACCTTCAGTGGCCCCCACGCCCACGGCCTCTATCGACCCCATGCGGGATGCTCAACCACCATGTCAACGAGAGGGCAACCCTAATCAAGGCTCCAAACCCTAACCAGATCAAGCTCAGCATAAATAATAACCTCTGAAGTCTAGCTATATATAGTTATTTAAGTTTAAGCCACTAACTCACTCCATTTGCATATGCGCGACTAGTGTATGGTTTTCTTTTATATATAGTTGTGGTAATTAAGATGGCCGCGCCTGCAAGATGACTATGAATAGAATGAGGCCATGATGAACATTATCAATGCCAACACTCAATATGGCCCCGACCAGAACTGAGGCCGGCCTGAAGTTCTATGATGGCTCTCAATACTTACTGAATTTTGGAGATGAGCAAGAACTTCTCGTGCAAGAAAATCCCTGATGAGATATATTTGTTAATAATCTTGCATCTCTTATATATATACAATTAAACATAATTTCATTAATTTGTATATATATGCATTATTGAATCTTTGTGTTTCTATGTACGTAGGCCTCTGGATCGACGACGTCGATGAAAAGTAAAAGTGTACGAGGCCCTGACAAAACCGTTAGAGGGCCACCACATAATCACAGAAGTCGAATCCTAATACCGGTGAATTGCTCCTGCCAACAAAGAATGCAAAGAAATTTGTAAACCACTATGGGGTTCTTGTTAGGGATAGGCTCCCGATCAGCACCCGTGAATGGAAAATGAAGAAGGAATCTCCTCAGATCAGTATTTCCTCTGAGCGAGACAAGGACATTCTTTGGGACTCAATCATTGCACATTTCCATCTACCAGGAGGTGAAGATATAAAAAAACTAGTTAAAAGTTGGGCTCTCAAAAAGATGGCCACACAATTCCAGATCTAGAAGAAAAAGCTATACAATGAATTTGTGAAGAAGAATCTGACTCCAAATTTCAGTGATAATAGCCCATACAAAAAGTTGAGGGACAACTGGCCTGAATTTGTGAGGTACAAGACCTCAGAAGAGGGTGAGGCATAGGTGAGAAGGATCCAACAGAATGCGCGATAAATGGTATACCATCATTGGTTTTTTGTGCATGTGGGACCACTGGACCTAGAGACCGGGGGAGCCGGTTGTTGGTGGGCAAATCAGAACAGCAGCACAAAGACTTTTCGATATTATAGATGCGTCTGCTAGTGGTGCCTTTGTGCCCAACTGAGAGAAGGATGAGCTGACGTATGCCCTCTAGACTCCTAAACACCCTAGGCGAATGCGAGGCAAAAGGTTGATTTCATGGCAGCATGGCTTCCTTGAGGACACCACTACCTACAGAAGCCGCCATGAAGGAAGGATGAGGAGGCAGAGTGGATCTATAGGTTAGAGGAGGCAGGTGCTTCGATCGTAGGAGCGGGAACTAAACATGGAGGCGAGAATGCAAGAGAAAATTAGACGGCAAGTGGCACTACAGTTGAGTAGCCAAAGGTAGTCAACATTAGAGCATGGAGTCAACGTTAGCCCCCCTCAGCTAAGAAGCACATGCGCTTCCACTGAACTCCCAAATCAAGATGATGCATTGCATCACTTCCCTATGGATGACATCACTATTCCTTTGACACCATGTGAGCTGCACATTCCCATGGGGAATAGCACAGTCATGGTGTCACATGGTATTGTTTCTCCTATGGTCCCTGACAAGACACCAAGAAGCCATGGGAATCCAATTCCACCTGGATATTATCAAAGAATATAGGAAAGTGGCTCTTGACTTTCCTGGAGGTGATGGGGAAATACCCTAGGACAAGCAGTGCATTCATTCATTATATGGCACAAGCGCTACATCATTATTCCCGGTGCGGCGACTAGGGTACCGTCGCCTCCTACTCAACTACCTCATGATAGGTGCGGATGAAAGTGAACAAAATAGTTTTTCAATAATCATTCTCAATTATTGGCTTCTTGCGTATAACCATTTACTCACAATCATTTTTGTACTCATAGGTCTCCCAACCTGAGTCTAGTTTTTCCATCCCATGATGATCATCCGAGTGCTCTGAATGATGAAGTCCCTATTGAAGAAGAAAACCAGCTATTGTAAAACAAAGTCCATAGAGAAGCTGCCTTATGAGAAGTCTGAAGAGGAATCAAAAGCAGCAGCACAAAAAGATTTGGATAACTAGCGGTAAAGTGTAGCGAAATCAATAGCAAAGAAGAAGGAACTTATGAAAAACCCACCAAAGCCGCACTACATAGCTCAATGAGAACTAAGGAAAAGAGTCAGTGAAGTGAAGAAAAAGCGGCGTGAGGCATGTAAGCCCTTGCCATTATCTAACTATGAACGCTCTCTTGACAAGTCATATAAGGCGTCGCTGAAAGCAAAGAGAGCAGGGAAAGATGTTGCACAGCTCATGTAGCAATCTAAGCAATCTATCGACCCGCTAGTTTTTAAGGATGATTGTACAAACACACAAGGCGGTCCAATCGATAGGGAGGCACTCCAAGGCTTCATGGACACAACAGGTCTCACACCTCAACAACTCAATGGGGGAGGATCGATACCAATAGCCAAATTTGATATTTTACCGAACCTATGTGTATGGCAGGAGTCTTGTCAACCCTAAGTCCTGGTCATCATTAGGTATGCAAATGTTCTTGTTAAACAAGTGGTACTTAAATGCGTGTGCGAAGGAAGAGGCATGGCTTCTTGCTAGAGTTAGACTAGAGCATTACTTCAATGGCTATGACATTGTGCAAATTGAGTTAAATGAATTACACCAACTATTAAATTGGGACGCTCTCGACAAATCTCTCCTTAGCTGCTGGTGTCTATAAGTGATTCTTTCTACAATTGAAGTAACTTGCATGTTAGTTTGTTGTCTACATATAGTTATCCTCACACTATATATATTCTTTTGTACTATATAAATACAGATATGAGATGCTGAAACTAAAGAAAAAAAAGGTTAACTGATGTTGGTTTCATGGATCCGAATCGCACATTCAAAGACACGGTTACTCCATATGATAGATAGCGACCTCAAGGGGAGAAGAATCTATTTAGGTTCTTAGATAAGCAACATGACAAGACACTAATACTCTTCCCTTATAACTTCAAGTGAGTGTTAATGTCTTGTGCCCATTTTATTTTGCTTACTCCATATTGACTTTAGTTAATGAGTTATGCTTGTGTATAAACATGTAGCTTTCACTAGATTCTGTTGGTCATCAATATGCCCAGGAGTCTTGTAAAGATCTTTGACTCAGTGGCAAAACCCCGAGAAGATTACCAAGAAATGATAGATATTCTCAAGTGGTAATTTTGGTCTCACACACCGTATACTCCTTTATGCCATTTTATTTTGTTAGGCAGTGCTTGGAAAACGTTCGCCTAGAAACACCATTATGGTCAATGGAAAGTGCCTCTGGAAATAGTCCAATACCCAGTAAGTACTAGCTAGGTCAACGCATCTTTATTTAGTTGAATTCATTATTACCATGTTTTATTGGTTGATGATGAATCTTTTTCTCGTAAAGTGGTGTCTGCAGTAGGGATCGAGGAACAACTTATGTGGATATTATGTCTGTGAGTTCCTCATGGAGTACTCAAGGAGAACAAGTGAAGACATCCTCGAAGTACGTACAAAATATACACAATTGATTTATTACCATTGTCTTGATATATATAATCATACTTTTCCTTTCATTCGAATTGAAGGTTGAATGGAGGAAGTAAAGAGTTCTGTGATGTGACCAGGTCAAAGCAATTCAAGAGGCATTGCCAGGATTTCTTATGGATGAGGTCATAGATCCCAAAGGCGCGTACTACTATGACCCTAAAGAATTATTACCTAGTAGCCATACGACTGATGAAGATTAGGGTTCGATGAAATCCCAAGGACATGAGTACAAGGTTTTTGTGACTTTATTATGTACATATTCCATGCATGTACAACCTCTTGAAATATTTTATATATATAGTTTCATACATTTTAGTGTGATATTTATGTATAATACTTGAATGGAACCTTATACTGTACATATATATGGACGTATATTAGCAACTGTAGAATTCATATACGGAAAGCTAATCGAAACCAAAAGGAATTGAATTGAAAAGAAACCATAAAATGAAAAGGAAATAAAGAAAAAAAGAACCTTTAGTACCAGTTGGAAAAACCAACCGGGACTAAACGTGCCAGCCCCGGTGCAATGTCTGGGGACCCATTTAGTCCCGGTTGGTAATAGAAACCAGGACTAAAGGTCTACTTTCAGTCCCGGTACACAGAACCAGGACTAAGGGGGGGGGGGGGGGCTTTAGTCCCGGATTCGCATTCCTGGTTGAAAAACTAGGACTAAAGGGGGTTTCCCCAACCAGGACTGGTGCTCAGTCCTGTACTAGTGTAAGTACATCCAAGTAGCAAAGTGGGTACATGTTACAAATGGTCTTAGCAGTATACTTGTTACGCTCTCTCTAGCTAGATGATCTGCTAAGTCTCATGTCCATAGATTATGGGTGCCACAAAGTTTTTGCATTCACCGGTGTTTGTATGGCCCATTGAAACTAAACTAGCTCCTTGCTCCGGTTTAAGTAGTTCAGTTTATTTGTATTGTTCCTCTCGATATACCGTGAAGTACAAAAGTAGTGCCTGGAATTTATTTAGATTCACATCTCTCTCCTTGATGTGTGCAAATATATTTCTAAAACAAAAGGAAGAGTGGTCTTACTTTCACAAGGTTTATGGGCGCTCACTTGAACATCATATAAACTTTTCCTTGGCTTTTGCTTTGGATAAATAGTTTCAGTTGAAAGACTTGCGAAAAACACGCATACTTCAATACACTCATATAAATGCTCATGACTCTGCACTGCAGTTAACCATTCTCTCCAGCACTGTGAAACATATATGCACAGCTGGTGACACGACAATCAAAAGATAACACTAGATCACCCATAGTAATTTAACCCAGGGTTTGTATATCTTTAATGGTCAGGCTCTAGCACGCACTATATATATCTCATTGGTAATTCAACCCTGTGTGTATAATTTATACTAACAGATAGTGAAGCTAGTAAACGAGGACCTGCATGCATGAAGTCTTATCAGACTGCACGTTTGAAGATCAACACAGGCATCCAGCACCCGAACAGTTCTGTTCCTCTTGCAATGGTTGACATTGCAGACAGGTGACCTCGAGGTTTTCACAACGACTTTGACAAATTCAAGCATGGACTTAAGACTACTCTTATGTGGAGCTGGCGAACTCGATAAGCGAGACAAACTCTCACGAGGTTCATTAATTAGTACAATGCAAGCTGTATTAGTAGTGAAACAATCCTTGAAGGCTTGAACCCTAAGCGTCCACTTGCAGTAGTTGGATCATTTGGATCAAAGTGGACCAAAGTCAGGCAGATTGTCTGGTTCACCGTTCACCATATTAGCAACAATGTTTTACAGAGGTTGTCTTTGGGACCCCTCGTCTTAGGCGTCAGATAGTATTGTCAAGACAATGCTTGCGCCACCAAACTAGTAATGTAACAATACCAATGTAATGAAACAATCTCTTCTTTCCAATGCAAGGACTGAGTTGCTAATTTTTTCCATACATCCCTTGTCATTTGCTTAATTACATCGTGATGGCACTTAGCAACTTGATTGGATCTATCTTATGGGTGCAACCAGGTGATTGCATCACACAAAGCAATAAAACCAATTTGGAAACCTACAAACTACCAATGTGGTGTAAAAAGGCATGCACAACTAAGGAGGGTCCATTTGTTCTTGCTGCCCTTTAGTTAGGTTACTTATCTTCAAAACCTATATTGGACTCCACACATCACATTTTTACAAGCTTTCTTCAACATTGATTTATTTCTTATTGTTATAGCCTCCACTATAATTTGAGACCCAACTTCTAATCATGCCTAACAAGCCGAGCCAGAGTGGAATTGACTTTCATTAAAAATGAACTAACTTTGATTTCAAATGGAAAATTAATGTAACTAAAGCAATTTTGAAGCAAACCTGTCGACGATTAAAATGACCTGGAAAGCATGGGATGACTTTTAGGCAATGTTTCTGATAAAAATATGGCCATGAAAATATATTTGGAACATTGCATGGAAGTCTAGGGATCAAAAGAGGAGTAGAGGCAGCGCAACCTCTGCTGAACCGTCCTGGCTGTTTCTCAGGCCGGCCAAGCCAACTGCCCTCTCTCTGGCACGCCTGTTGCCCGCTGGCCTCGACAGAACCAGCCTGGCCAGGCCAGTCCCCCTGTGCTAGTTGCTGCCCAACTGTCATGGCTGGTTTGGGAACCGGCCAGACCGGTTTCCCTATGCATCCAATCGGCTAGGCTCCCATGGGCCACGACAAAACCGGCTACCGGCTAGGCCGGTTTGCCGATTCGAGTCCGAACCAGACTCTTTCCAAATTGGTGTTTGGGAATATTTTTTGTATAGGAAACTTGGAGATCACGATTTGGACTCGTTTCCTATTAGGATAAGAGTACCCTCTATATATATATCAGAGGATCATGGCCAATTGAAGGATCCAACACTCAATCCTCTGTTACATCTATTACCCAACTTTTTCCCTTTTCCAACCCTCTTGCTGTTTGATGCATCTCTCTGTGAGATTCATCGGTGTTCTAGGTAGCCTTGCTGATCCTAGAACAACCCTAGGCGTGCTCCTCCACGATGGGTCCCCCAGGAGGTGTTCCCTAGGCTTGTGTGGTGAAGGACGGCTCAATATTCGGTCTAATCAATTTCTAGATCGGTTTAGTTGATCCCTAGAGTTGCTTGTTGCAGTGTGATAGGTTCACTGCAACCTAGGGCATGCTAGCCCTTGCTGGTGTGTGATTTAGATCTCCATCCAACATCAATAAAACCATTGCACTGGCACTATATCCATCATCCTTTCTACCTTAGGCCCGATGGTTAGCCAACCTGGTAGCCTGCCCCTTCATTTCTTCTTTCTAGCGCAAATTCCGTAGTTGCCATGGGCATGAGCTTCAACTTGAAGCTCAAGGCCATGTAAGAACCTTGCCTAGCTACTCGGATAGAAGAAGACATGCACCCTGCACATGCATTCAAGCCTTGTTGCACAATAGCATGCTCAAACCACGTGAGCACTACCCCTATTCAATGGTGCCGCTATGCACCAAACCATGGCTGGATCTCCCCCATGACCCCCTAAGCCCAACAGTGTCATGCCGCCCCTAACAATTTGTCCATTCAACCATTCCTAGGCCCTATTCTTGTGCGTCACCAAGAAGCCAAGCCCCACAAATCACCATTAGCACTGACTGAGCTCTAAGCCCTCCAAGCCCTCCACCATGTCAACTTTGTCATAACTCCCTAAGCATGACGCTCACTTGAATAAGCTATAGTGTCACTCTATGGCCCTACCTCATTACTAAAATGCCACCACACACTTGGTGTCACCAGGGTTACCAACATAGTTGACGATGACAACCACCTCAAACCTCAAGGACTAGATGGCTCAATTCCACATGCCACATCATGTCTATATCCACCCTTGTCGCACATTGCCCTCTTTCTTTCCCCTCTCTACACCATTCCATAAAGCCAAAACATGTTCCATTGCCTATGGCAAGGCTCCATGGTGACCAAGGGTCATCAGTGATGCTACCTCTAGCCTCTAAATCAGTTTCTAGGTTGTGCAAGTCAACTTGGAGTGCGTAAACATGTACTCAAGTGAGCCCTTCTTAGCACGATGGGGCCAAAGAACACCAGTGAGCTGTAGCTACCAAATCATAGCCTTACTTGACTTGATTTACTTCACCAAAACCGCCACATCGAGCTCTACTGCCTAGAGTAGAACAAGTTCACATTGTCAAGGAATCACACCTATCACCAAATCCAGCGAGGCAGAACTCAGTGGGAATGCAAAAGATGTGGGTCACTACACTCCAACCCCCACTTTAGGACTTACCCATCATACACTATGTCTCTATCTTGCTCCACTGCGGATGGTGCACATGGATAGTGTCATGGTCCACTATTGACCAAAGGGGCATAGACCAAATCCTTGGGTCCAATCCAAAAGCAAACCTAGTCAGACCTTGTCCAACCTAGATGAGGCCTAAACCCCCAGACCCATTGACCCATGGGCCCCGCCAATTAGTGACATTGGCCCCTATGATGTCATGTTGATGTGAACATGACATGTGGCATGCCCATGATATGACTTGTGTCACCTCTATGATTTTTTAGAACAAACCATATTTTAATTTCCTCAAATATGGTTTAATATTTACAAATTGATAACTACTTAAATTCAACTTAGAGAAATATATATGAAACTTTTACCAAAATTTTGCTAAACATGAGCTCTACACAATGGAGCTATGTTTTGGATCTAGTTAGACATGCAAATAGAAATGCCAGTAATTTATTGTATGCTATTTCTCCTAGTATGACAGTGTTGACTGAGCCTTTCCTTGTTATATGATTTCTACTATTACCCTAATAATCTATTATTAGATTAGGCTATATGATTTACTTATTACATTTATCAACTCTACTCTATCTAATCATGAACTTGTCATGGATGTGGAAATAGTTTAATGGCATAGGATATGACTTTGGTTGTATGGTAGGCATGAAGTTCTAATGGGTGATGCTACTAGAGATTATGGTATGTGAGTATTATTGGGTGAGTGGTTAGGATGTCTCAATCGAGGAAAGATAGTGGACAAAGTCTGAACAACTGTGTCATGACAAGAGGGTGTGACTTAGGCACCATCCGAGGTTACCTGTGGTGCGTACACCTTGAGGTTCCATGGGAATGTGGCGTTTTGTGGGTGGGTTTCACTTACAATTGGAGGTACCTATGAGAGGTGCAAGGAGACGACTTCGATTCAGAGGACAGGTCTTTGCTTGTTCCTTATGGACTAAGTTTGGCTAACTATGTTCACGGGACTGGCTAGGTTGGTGGCCCTCAACAAGTAGTTGAAGGACCATGATGCATTCCTGGCATGACCATTTGTTGCATGCTTAAGATCACATGAAGTAGTACTATGAGTCGGGACACAGGGATGTCCAATTCGCCATAGATGGTTGTACGCCTGTGTCACCATTAGACTATGAAAGGACTGTTAATTAGGCAACTTACAACTAATTAGCTAACTAAAAACTACTTATCAAAAGTTATTCAATATAATGTCTAAATGTGCACTACAATTTTGTTAGGTGTTGCTATTTCTAATGCAAAAGAGTTTTGCATCCTAACTTCGAATCCTATCAATTAACCTAGCATGATAGACTATGAAAGGTAAGCACACAACCTAGGAAAGTTAGTAAGTATGGAAACACAAGAGATATGCACACTCCTTTGATGACGATTTCCCCTGGAATCGAGAAGCTCACGCTTCCCCTTATTCCTCATTGGAGGACCACACAAGAACCAAGCTCTTGATTGGGTAACCATATGGATAGGCCACAGGCCTTCCCCACATGCAAGTGTGACACTATGTGGCCTTCTATCTCCTGTACTGCTCCCCTTCACATTTCAGAATCAAGCTTCTGGCCAAAACATTGTGTGCCTCATTCCTTCGTACACCGTAAGTAGCCAAAACACAAATGCAATTGGTGTGATCTCGAAAGATTATTAGCCCCTTGGAGTACAAGCACGGTGCATGCAATCACCGGGTAGCAAGTGGTATGCAAACCTCACTAACACTAGGCCTAACACATAGATCAAGCGCTAATTTGTGGTCTAAACTAGCCTAAGCACTTTACAAAGCACTAATGCTAATCGCTTAATATTCCTTAAGCACTTTTCGTGACAAGATCACTTGGAATAGAGCCTCAACTCACTAGCAACTTTGGCACACTCTAACACCCTTAAAATGGTCATCCATGGTGGTATATATAACCTCTATCGATCAAAATAGTAGTTGGCAATAGACTGCACTCATGCAGTGAGCATCGGAGAGCTCTGGTGCCTACACCATGGGCTAGTCATTGGACTATCCATTGCTGACATTTTGGTAACCTATGTTCAAATGGTGAATTGTGGTGCATCACTAGATATTTTTAGTGACTCTAAGAACCTTTTGCATAGCCTCTAGGAAGCATGTTTACTCTCTGGTCATTCTTCCATCGGAGGTCTCAAATGCCCCTTGATGAGCTCCACCATGCCTCCAACTCCCTCTGGACTTAAGCTCTAGTGCTTACCAGAAGTTAAGGTGCGGTCTTCTTTAGCCCTCTGTCCGAGCATCGATCTAAGCTCTAGTGCTTCTCACTAGAGAGCTACAGTGAGCCCAACGATGAATGGACCAATCAATTTTATATATGGGCACTATTCCTAACATTAGGCCTGGCACTCTAGTTAGCACTCCAGTGCACACTAAGCTTGGTTTCTTCATATGTTCTCATCCAAAGTTCTTCCACTTGATGTCTTGGACATCTTGCTTGTCGTCTTCTAGGACTTCATAAGTGCTCCATGGCATTTTCTTGAGGTGTTGATCATATGATCATCATGTTACCCTGTTCCATCCATCCTTGCATTCATAGGACTAAAACCTTGTGTACCAGCACACAACATCAGTCCCAATGATCATGTTGTCACTCAATCACCAAAATCACTTGATGGCCCTAGCTAGGTGCCATTTTTCCTATAGGTTGAAGGCATCACTGAAAAGTCTAGTGGCGAGCTTGCCCCATGCTACTATGACCCCAGCAAGTGCATTGGCCTCATGGCATATCGACCACCTCCCTCCCAAGGCTAAAATTCATCATGGCTTCCATGTTGTTTTCCTCAAACCATACGACAATGATCCTACGACTGATGATGGTGCCTCTACAGCTAGTGCTCCATGTCCATGTTGTTCCCACATGGGAGTTCCATTGTCTATGTGCACCTAAATTGTGGCACCTAGGAGGTGGTGGTGCGCTAGGCTAGTCGCAATGATGCCGAGGTGTTGACGGTAGTTATCATTCATTATAAACTTCAATATAACTTGAAATAATGCATGAAAATGATCAATAACATAGACTTAGGGGTTTAAAAGTGACAATTTCCATGAGTTTTGGTGAATCTGTATTTTCAGCATGGTTATTTCAGAAAACCAGTCAAGGGGGATCAAAACGTCAAATTAAATCGCGCTTATCCGAGACAAAAACTACTCTAGAAGGTTCCTAGAGGACTCCATACACCACATCACTAAAGCAGAGGGCAAGAGGCTGCCAGGTGGGGCCACCTTGCCCCCTGGGCCCACATGTCAACCCCTACTTCGAATGTCGGTTCTCCATCGCCTCTTAGGTTGCATCTAAGCCATTCTTTAAGTCAGTTTGGTCCAAGGGCTCATGTTGGGTGCTCTAGCCTATATAACCAGGCCCTGCCCACCCCCTTCAGAGCACGCTGCCATAAGTCAAGATCAGACTAGAAAATAGGGTTTCTAGAGAGAAGAGAATGGAGCTCCAATTCTCAAAGTTTCTAGTATAGGCTAGTTAGCAAGGTTCAAGTAAAGTGTGGGTTATTGCTCAGGATTTTGGATCTGCCATCTGGAGACTGGTATAGCCATTGTATCTCTATATTTATGACTTTGTGCTACTTCAATATTATGTTGCTATTTATTATGTTCCTAGTTTGCTCTAGTTATATGCCTGATATAGTTATGATTGATTGATGAATTAATGCATATGTTTGCAAAGCTCTTAGCTCAGTACTCGAGTGGGTTAAGTGGTCGACATTATGTAAGCATGGTGCTTAGATATTGTATGCCTATGGATGCATTCTGCACTCTGGGTCATGTGGTAGATCATGGATGTGACACTCCTGTTGCGTCCTTAGTAGTCCACTCCCCGTTTGTAGAGCAAGTAGAACGCAGGCTATGAAGGGAGACAAGCTCTGTTCTTGATCTTCCTTAGTAATGTTCCTTATGCATAGATCCAAAGTTAGTTATACTATAGATGAGAGTGTATATACTTGAGTGTACAAAAGACTTAGTAAATAAGGAATGACTTAGGAATCTTCTGCTCTTAACAAATCTCCTACTTAGCCATACTACATTTTATGAGTCTCTATTTCTATCTCTGGAATACCATTATTACCTTACAATTATCATTTATTTATCCCTTGACTTACCCCTGTCGTAGCATGAGAGTTATTTTATCATAAGTATATATATATTTGTTAGTATCTCTATGGCAACACAACTCCATAGCTCCTCCCTATGGTTAAAATATAAATAATGACACCTGGTATACTCCCGGTGAAATGCTACAATGGTATATTATCTGTGCGCTTGTGGATACTTTAATATATATGTATATATATACTTTTCTTTAAGTTTTCAAACGTCATTTATAATTACCAACAATGCATTTTTGGCATCATGCAAGGGATGACAACTTAGTAAAGAGTGTTGCTAAGAAATGTCAACACAATGCTACATAGGAATGACTTGACAGCTTCATAGAGGCACATCTAACATTCTAGCTTAAGGATGAGCTATTTATCCTAGAGGGTGGAAGTGTTGCGAATACTTCTAGGTCTGTTTGGTTGAGCTGTGGCTGTGGAGAAAAGCTGTTGTGGGCTGTGAGCTATAGAAAAGTTAAAGCTATTTGGTTAAAACAAGTATAAACTATAACTCCTATCTTTATCTCTTGAAACAAATAGCAAAGCATTCTTTATTCCATCGATTTCGAAAAGTGAAAAGCCAAAAGCAAGGTCTCAAATGCTTTAAAAATGTAGTACGAAAAAACAACTGCTTCTAAAAAAGCAGCCTCCAAGAAGCAGCCCCTTTGGTTAGGCTTTTGGCTTTTCAGAAGCAAAAGTAACCCCAACAGCCCAACCAAAGTAGACCCTTTGTGAACAAGTCATACACACGCCACAACAGGTAGAAATCGACATTTTTGGCACAGGAGCACACAACACCAAGTGGTTGATAAGCCTCGGTTGTTTAAAGTTTGCTAAGTTTTTGCATGCATCCTAGTTTAGTAAGTTGAGCAAGGATTTTAGGGGTTGTTGAGGAATAATGAAGGTAAGAAAGGAATTAGATTCACCTAATTTAGTTGTTCAGAGACCCCTCTCGGGTGGGGGGGGGCAAACATGCTGCCACCCCATGCCCCATTGTCATCTAATCTACCAAAACATGTACCTTGTTAGACTCATGGTGGTTCCAGGCTATAGATGGCCAAATGGGCGGCACGGCCAGGCATAGATTTAGTCCACTAAGGCATGGCCCTACCTAGCAAATTATGTCATGTCATGCCTATCCATGGGCTATACAATCAGTCTAGGCATGACCCTATAACACCTTAGCTTGCCCAGGATGTGGTCCAATATCCTAATGACCCACTGAGGCCACACCTACCAAGCATGCTAGGCACACGCCGCTGCCGCCATTCTAGCTTGCACTGCCGCCACCCCTGCGTGAATCAAGAAGGGGAGGAACTCGTCGTTGTGCCTATGCCACAGCAAGAGAGAATCAGGAGTGGGGAGGGGAGGAATGGAAGGTATTTAGCTCAACTACTGTTGTGGCTGCTCAGGATTAGAGAAAGGGAGATATGGAAAGTTAGGTGGCCTCAGGAAAAAGTTTGCGAAGGCGATCCTGAAGAAGGGCACTGGGATCAAGGGAAGGCGATGAAGGATCAGTATCAGCGGAGGGGAAATAGAATGTGACTGGGGGAGAAAGCCGATGCTAGAGGAGGGGGAGCAGGGAATGATGGGAGGTGATACTGGAGGTAGGGTTTATGGAGTCAGCAGTTATATAGTAGAAACTAATGGTCTGCATTTGGCCGACCAGTAATCAGACCAGGTTGGTCTAGCATGCCGTGTCGGGTTAGCGAACTAGGCATGGCCCGCCCATCGGGCTAGGCTAGAAACAAATTATGATGATACTGACTGGCTGACCTAGTGAATGAACTTTTTTTGGCACTGTCATCGACCACATCCTGATAGTATAGATTGCGGGCTACAAGAATTAACTTCAAACATGTCGTATTCTGTTACATGTAGTCTTAAATGGAGGTAAATGCAGCATGTCTGAATCATTTGGCTTTATATATTTCTTATATTTTATAAAACATGAAAAAGAGAATTTGAAAGATCTAAGGACACACCCAATGCATGATACTATTAGCAGTTTCTATAGCATAGGATATCATACCAAGAAACTATCTTTTCCAGTACAAGATTTTCTACAGTATAGGATAGAAGTAGTGATAGAAACCATATTTGCTCTCCTAATGGGCAACGAGTAGTTTCTTGTCCATTGATAACCGTGAAGACCCAGTTTCCTAGTTAGATCTGATTTCTTGGATTTTTCCTCTCTCTCCTTATTAAATCACTTGCCACATTAGCAAATTGCCTACATGGCGGTGCAAATAATATCTATAGAAACTATCATAGTTTCTGCATTGTGAGTCACTACTACACTCGGACCTTTCATAGCCACGTTGTAACCCTCATCGCAGTCCAATTTTGGCTTCGGCAGTAAGCTATTGGCACTGTTGATCATAGCCCTCACCATCGTTATCTGAGACCGAATGCGGTGTATACTACAACACTGTATTGGCTTATGATATACCCGTGATAAGGTCCTTACTTCTATCGCATTGGAGCATGACCCATCTGTGGGTATACACTAACATCGCTGCATTGGCAAATGATCCGCCTGTGTGGAGGCTATCATCACTATCACATGGGCACATCAACCTGCTGGTGTAGTGGTCACCAGCACTGTCACTTTGTGCTTCGAAACTGACTGTCTACGGTGCAGCTTTGCTATCGCTTCGATGACTAAGATGTCTATAGAGGTAAAGATCACCATTGCTTCAGCAAATGAACCATCAATACAAAGGTCATAGTCACCCTCGCCTTGCACTACTGATCCGCCTTTGATGATGGTTTAGTCAGTGTCGGGTTAGTAAACGATTCGGCAATGATAGACTTTTATCTCTGCGGCATAATATGTATAGCGATGGTGTTGGACGTTTGTACGACCAACGGCGGTGGTGATAACAAAACAATAAATGACCCTTAATAGCTTACTAAACACAAAGCATACGGATGTTCTTACAATAACAATGGACGCTTAACATAATATCTTTCTCAACTGATGTCCTAACACAAGCTGGTACATAGATTGTAAACTAAAGGTACTAATCTCTATAGACTTACATAACGAAATGATGTAGCTATGATCCTCCTATGTGGCACTCCTGCTTGCTAGGTAAAAATGAATATAATTAGTGCATCCTTCGAATTGGTAGGCAATGCACCATGGAACCCCTCTTCTTCCACCTAGCCAATGCAGGAAAATTGTTCAAAAGCACTCATACTCCACCTGCACAAAGCAGCACAATTAATAATATTCAACACACCATTACTTTAGTTACGAAACCTAAATTGGCCTATATATAGAATCAAAACAACTATCTACCTAAACAATGGCATGACATAATTACAATAAAATACAGCATATGCACCTTTACTGCTCTGCTAATGACTCCATGAACAAGGGAACATAAGGAAGATGTGAGGCCTGCCACTCCTACATAATGGTTTCTAAGTGCTTCTAGGATAGCCGATGGCCTGGGCAGGGAGGACATGAACATTACTGCAGTTCATGTCATATGGAAGCAGTGATTTGTCCTCCCTAACAAGGAAATGAAATTCCATTCTGGATGAACTACAATCACTCTGTAGGCCACATAACAATCCTCGGCACCAATTTCAATATTCTTATTTCCAAAATGCTCTAGCGTGGTCACCTTATGCTTTAATGTTCATTTACTAGTACCATAGTCTTCAAGGATCCAGATTGAAAGCTCATACCTATTCAAAGTATCAGCAGTACATAAACACAACTAACCATGAGCTTCATTGATGGAGATTGCATCACCAGTTGGCCTACGAATTTTCCTCCATGTCTTTCCCTCCATATCAACAGCAACTATCTGGGTGAACTCCAGCATGTGCATAAAACCATTAACAAACACATATTTTCCATATGTGGATACTACAATACCCTCACCCCATTCAGATTCTTTAAACATCCCATATTCAAACACATGGAAGTGCGAGCAGACTATCGGATCAAACCCCAAGCGAGCTAAACCATAAGAATGGTTGCTACCCGGCAGTAGCAACCATTTCTTAGTCACCGGATTGCAGACAATATAGCAAAACCTAGAGTACCAGAAGAGGATGAGGCCCTAGGAGCAATATGAGATCATGACATCCTGAATGGGGAAGGGGAAGAAGGACAAGGTGGGGTATTCACCATTGACGTTGGTGAAGTTGCGTTAGCATCTCTAGCTGTGGTAGAAGAATCCAACAAGAATCTGGGATAGCTCCTTATGGTACTCTGATCCTGAGATGAGGCTATTCCAGGAGCAAGGGACACACTTTGTAGCTGCACAAGGAGCAGGCGGTGAGGCAGCTGACGATGAAGACTAAGACATGGTCTATGAGGTGGCCACTTCGTTCCTCTTGTTGGGGGCCTCCTCCTCCATCTTGATGAGGATCTGGTGGAGCGGGGGCGGCGATGGAAGCGGCGGCGCTGTTGCCTAAATTAGAGAAGGAGTGACTATGGAGATGTGTTTGTGAGCTCATTAATAATTAGATGGAAGCTTCATTCATATTCAGATGAGTGAAGAAGGGAATAAAAATCCAAGAACAATGCATAAGAGAAGTACGAAAGCATTACCATTGCCTTTGGATCTTGTGGCATTGAGATCAAGTGGCGATGGTGGTGATGAGTACCAGCCTAGTCACTAGTGGATCTGTGTTGTCTACCTACCAGTTAGGTGTACATGCGTGGAGCACTAGCTTGTCGGCGGTGACTGGCGTCTTGCACGCTGCTAAGTACGGGTGGTTACATAGTTCAGCACTAGGGAGTAGGGGCGGTGATGAGGAACAAAAGCACTGAGGAGGAGAAAGATACAATGGGAAGCGTCCTTTGTAAGCAACTATATCAGATGCGGGAATGCAAATTTCTACAAAAGTTTGTAAATATGCGTGGGAGTGACGTGTAGGACTCACACGTAGGCTTGGAAATTGACCAAAGCGGCGATGAGCGCTACCGATGGTGATAATTGGGAGATGTTAGCACCTACTAACGACGGACATGTCATACGGTCTAGTGAACTCTAAGGCGCACAAATGGAATGTTCAAGTCATAGCAAACATAGATGAACTCAAAGTAATAACTACTAAATATTATGAACATTTTTATTCAGGATGTAGAGGCATGTTACAATTGAACTACTCACGGGGAGCATTATGAATGATGTCCTTTGCATCCACCCGTGGCCAAGACACCATCGTCCATGGTGGAGAAATTGCCTGATTAGGTTCTCATGCTGCCGATAGCTCATCTCTCCTAGGAACCCCGGCTCCACCACTGTTAGGTCCTCACCTCAGCCGAAGCTGGGCGACGGCCATGGCCAAAGCGCCCCCTAGGCAAATGCAGTACATGGCCACCTCCATGACCCATGGTGGCATGGTGCGGAGGCGGTCCACCAAGGTCGTCCCCACTAGGCACAGGAGACAAAAGCATGTAGACGGCGTTGCCTACTGCCACGTGGAGGTCCTGGTAGCACCTGTTGCTCTCAGGCTGCCATCCGGGAGGAGACACGAGCGTTGACCTCGGCTAGCTAGCTAAGGTGGATCACCTCCACCGCCTCGCCCTGTGTGGTGATCAGCTGCTCCTAGGACGGCTGAAAAGGAGACAAGAAAATGCTACAACAAAAGACATGACGTAGCACGTAGTGAAAAAGCAAGATGTCGAATGCCCTACGAGCGAGGCGTGCCTGGGCCTTGATGGTGATAAGCTCCACCATGGCCGTTTCCTACTTCGCGGTGGCAACAGAGAGGCGCAAGCTAGTCTGCCTCCTAGCTCTCCTCGTGGAGGGCGGAGGTGGGCACGTCTAGCTGCTCCACCAACTCAGTGGACATCATCCGCCCTCTTGTCATCGTCGGAGATAGCCGGAAGCAGGGGATCAGGCTGTCTGGTGGCGGAGCCACCGAGCTGCTCTGCCCGTCCCATCAGCAGCATCACATGAATCTGGGGACGAGCAGGGACAACCTCTGGTGACTGTTCCATTGGGTGCTTCATTGCTCGATCTACCATTGGATGGGATCTAAAAGATGGGTTGTCAAGATGGAGCGTCAGACAAAGTAGATAGAACGAGAAGATAGAACGAGAAGATAGGTAACTATAACGAGTTTAAAAAAGGAATCATGTACTTGCTTCCCCGCCTTAGCCTCTGCTTTTACAGAATAATGGGCGAGATAGGCGCCTGTTGGAGTTCCCTTCGATTGCACTCAGCGAGAGCAGGAGTTAAGGCGAGGCCACATCTCACATGATCTTAGTGGAGCACCCTTCTCTCGGTGGAAGTAACGGTGATGGAACGGTGTTGGAAGTTGGACGGAGAAAATTGACTCAATCACGCGGCTCGGCCCCTCTAGCGCTAACCACGCGATTTTGGGGAAACGAAGTGATGAATAGCTAGCCTATTTTATTCTTATTGACTGCTTTGAATTATCTTTTGTAATGCTAGAGGTGGGCGATTTACATGCAAAATTAGGGGGTTCACACGGTTTACATACACGGTTTATGTGGTTCAAACGGTTTACACCGTTGGGGCCTCAAATTAGTAATCGTAATTCGTAATAAGATAGTAAGATAAGATTCTTTCATTCTAAATTTTTGCCGCATTTTCATACACGGTTTACGCGATTCACACTGGTTCGAAGGATGACGATTGACTTCCTCAAGACATTTGACATCCCCGCGCCGTCAAAACCTTCAAGAATGGAGCGATCATAAAATCCCAAGAGGGTTTTTTGGAACTCATCTTGCTTCACTCCGATCCACCTCATCCCTAGTGCTCCGCTCTGCCGTGACGTCACTCCCCGACCTAAGGATCCATCTTTTGCCGCCGCTGCGCGTGTCCTCGTTCCACGGAGAAGCTCCCGACAGATGTGGCTATTGAGATTGCTAGCCGCATCGCTGCGGCTGCAGTGGATCAAATGGAAGATCTTGGTAGCCTGCGAGCAACCTATTCGCAAATGCAGTAGGGTGTGTGGCGAAGCCGTAGTGGGACGGAGCATACCACTGCAGCGGGTGCTACTACTGTGGGATCCAACATGGGACCTGGAACCAGTTCTATGACCATGAGCGCACCAAGGTCATCGCCAGGCTTTCTAGCGTCGGCAATCCAGAGGCCAGCTTCTACGGTGGGATGCGCGTCCGTCTTCGTGGAAGACCATAGTGCGCTCATGCCTCAGCTCGACATGTATGAGCGCTCCACCATGGCAGGCCATGATGTTGCTGCATTTGTTCTATCCCTTGCGCTCCACAGGTCCAATAGTGGTGCCGGCAACGACAACATTGCCTGACGATGGTTGAGGAAGGTCGAAGGTGATGAAGTGGGCCCAGAGATGAATGTGACATGGAAGAATGAGTGTTTACACCAAAATTTTGGAAAAACAATGTAGGGAACTCAAAGCTTCTAGGATTGTGTCATCAAGGAATCGATTAGACATGAATCGGTATCAGCTGATTTAGATGTGATGTCAGAATCGGCTATTTTATGGATGACATCAGCGGACGACGTTAATGGGCTATACTTGAGTGGCGCCAGGATGATGTGTCAGACTTTACAAATAAGGAAAATTGGGGTCTAGGTTATTATTAAGTTAGAAAGTTTTCTTTTATTCTAAGAATTGTAATGAGTCATATTTGAGTAGGATTCGTGTTTAGGTTCTGGGTATAAATATTAGACCCTTGTTATTATAAAAATGGATGAACACCCAATCAATACAATCTTTTCGGCTTTCGTCATCGTATTAGGAGTAGGAGTACTGTAGATCTCGACGAGTTCTTCAGCAAATAGGGCTGCATCGACTAATCGACCTCCAGCTTACTTGTGAGTACCGTCATGACTTGTATTGTGCTTGTAAAGCTGCATCAGCTGAATGATCTTTTATGAGCCATAATATAAGTTAGTTATCGATCTGTATCGTAGTTTGTAAGGCTACATCAGCTGATTGATCTCTTACGAATCATAATAAAGATCAAAGTTATCGATCTTGTGTTAAATAACCTGTTATTTAATACAATATCACCGGTTATCGAATCTGCTAAGATTAGTAAGATTTTCCTTGCTATTTTTGGTTGATTCACAGTTATCGATCTTGCTATAATTAATGTTTTATTAATTATAACAAAATCACCCTATTGAGATAGAGATAGATCGGCATCATATCATCTTAATTGGTCGTCCTTTGATCTGGTCACGCTTCAAATCTTATAATTGATGGCTTAGTTCAGCTAGATCGACTATTTTATCTCTATTCCAGTCAAACATAGTATGCATCCAAAAACATATTTCAATCTTGAATAAACTCACTAGTTAATGAGATCTAATCTAATGACACTACCATAGTTGCATCGATCTGGTTGAATCTCACTGATAAGACTTTAGATTAGAAGTTATCGATTAGTGGTCTTGTTCATGATCAAGATATGTACTCTGTTTGTTTGTTATGACTGCATCGGCTATTTTAGTCGATTTGCCTATACTCTCACGCATATAGCATGTTTTTATGAATCTGTCAGCATATAGATGGTTTTATAGATTCTTTAGCTTTAGTTTATTATCATTATCATAGCCGCATCGATCCAATGGAATCTCACTATTGATGATAATAGATTAGACTCTAAACTGTTTGTGGATTCATTTATATTAGACAGTCAATTTGTTCGCATGTTATACTCTTTTCATCAGACTTATCGGCTCGACGCTTTATATCGATCATGTTGCATTTAACCGATGATGCTTTCTGATGTTTCATGAGCATCGGTTATTTTGATTCGTATCATTATCGCTTAATATTAGCCGATAATCCTTGATTTAAAGATCTTCATTTCATGAATACGCTGGATATCGACTATTTAGTCGATAGCCTCATTGAATCGGCTATCTAGTCTACAGTTGGAACTGTTTGGTGCAACACCGACATGTTCCACCTTAAATTACTGATAAGATTTTCTCTCCTTGTCTATTGTAGGTCAAATTGACTGGCACATCATTGGGTTTTTAGAATCGACTGGTTCTATGTTGAAGCCAAGCAGATCTCTGGTCTCGTTCCACTCAGATCTTCTGACTTGCTATGTGTTGATCACATCGCCACATTTTTGTGTCAACAACGAGAAATGTACCTAGGCGCCTCCAATAAGCCATGTTCGTGTTGTAGGACTTGGCTGTGTGGCCGGCACCAGGTGGGTCTAGTCCTCTGCCTCCTCTGTCCATGCCGGTGCGTCGCCAGGATGGACATCAGTGCGGAGGCTACGGCGACCATGCAGGATGGGAAGGTTGGGAGAAGTGGGCTATGTTCTGTAGCGAGGAGTGTAGGATCCGCAATGAATGTGATAGGTTCTTCATAAGTATGTGGTGGATTATAGGCAGATCAATGTTGATATGTATGTGTCTGGATGACAGGGATTTGTATGATAAACTGTTCATTCTCCTCAATACAATGATATGCAAGTATGATTCATTTCTAAACTCATTACAATTACCTTCTCGTATGATGCAGCTCAGATTCTCTTGCACATGTTTCCAATTTCTTAATACGAGTTATTCAAGTCATCTCCACTAATAAACACGAGTGAAGAAGGCAACAGTCAACGTCCGTGACATCCATAGCCACCCACGCGAGTCGCGGGCGGCAGAGCAGGGAAGACGACATGGACCATTTGATTCCCTGCACTTTGCGATCTAACACTAATGCTGAATCAACGTATAAAATGGCGACGGGAGCTGCAATAATGACAATTTGCAAACATAGCAAACCAATTTGCAAATAAACCAAGGCAAATACTTTCACCCCTAGCACCATCTCAGTGAGGTGCTTTATCTCACATATGTGTAGCCAAGGCAAATACTACGACACTTCAAAAAATGGAGTAACAAGCATCACAACCATTCAGTTATTAATTGTTTTAAGGCAAAAACTATATATAAACGATACGGTAACAATCATCACAACAATTTCATTGATAACTTGAGTTACATTCCACAGTTGTACAATAACAAAGACCTCTTGAAGATTACTGGGTGTACAATAACAAAGACCTATCAAGTACAAGTACATCCTATAGTCGAGTCTGGAGACAGGCAGTGCAAGCTAAGGATGAGGCAGCACCTCGCAAAACTTCCACCAGCATCTCAAAGAAGGAAACTATTTTTTGTCCACCTTTCTTGTCTAGTAACTTCCTTGTCGATTAGGATATGGTGGTGCTCACGTTTTGATTCCTCAGACTGAACAGTAGGCTTGGAAATGGGAACACAGAGCTATTCAAGAAAGTGAAAGAAAAGGTGAGGTGGAACTTCCACTAGCATCTGCACCTCTCACGATCAAGAGAGAGAGCAAGAAGAAACTTGTGAGAAAGATAATATATGGGTGGGTTGAGAGATGGCTGCAAAGATCCTTATAGCCGGTCTCTAAGCGAACCCCCTTAATTGCAAAACTTCCACTAGCACCTAGATCGAGCAGCCCCTGCTGCGCTGGATGCCGTTAGTACCCAATCTTGAAGGCCTTCTCCCAATGTAGCTGTTGCCGCCGGAAGAGTTGGGGAAGGAGCGCCATGGCGATGAAGAAAATATAGATGATTGGCTCAAGAGCTTTTTCTATATCTATCTGTATCTAAGGAGGAAAGAGTATGTGGATTGCCAATAAGCGCATTCAGCCCCAGCTTAAATAGGCCAACCTTGAAGAAGGAAGCGGAGAGGAGCAGTTAATGGTGATGCAACAATGTTGTGGGTAGTTGAGAAATGGAGAAATAACTCACGCTGAATGTACTACCGCCGGTGCACCAAACGGTCGTGTAGGGCCGGCGCCATAACGTCTATCCCAGTTGGCTCGGCTTTTCATGCGACGGAGACAATACCACTGCCGCATCTATTGTTAACCCGTCGATGGTATAAGTTTGAACTATCGGTTTCCTTCGTAGGAGGCCTAGCTATCGGTCCAACCGGCGGTGGAAGTATAACATCGTCGCTTCTATCGCTACAACAGTGAAAGTGGCGATAGTGATAAATCAATCTGTAGTAGTGAGTGCCCTAATTGATCATGAAACCTGTGGCGCGTCACACAACTTGCATCACAGCCAGGACCATCGATCTGCACAATGTTTTAGGTTTATTAAGTTCTCCTTAATTTTATCTCGCAGCGAGATAAGACCGATGCACTCAAGTCACTGGGTGTCATCACTATGTAATTAAGCAATGGGTGCCATCACGATGTAATTAACCAACTTACAAGGAATTTATGTTTCGTTACATTGGTATTGTTACATTAGCTAGTATGGCTGTGCAAGCATTTTCTTCACAATATTATCAGACGGCTATCAGAGACAATCTCGGCCTGACCTATCCAACTACCGTGAGTCGACACTTAGGGTATCCCCAATGGTTCTGAGATAGCTAGTCTAAGAAGAATTCTATTAGCTATCAAGGAGAGAGACGAAATAGCTAGCGACTGTCAAATAGCTAGTATAGCATGATCTTCTAGAAACCCTCCACTACAATGTTCATTTTTTATTATTTTCAAGCCTCATCTAGCTAGCTGTTTGCAAATTGCCATCGAGGGTGTCCTAGTTCAAGCCTTCAAGGATTGTTTTGCTACTATACGGCTTACATTGTACTAATTAATTAACCTTAGGAGTCGTCTTTCTTATCGAGATTGCCAGGCACACATTATAGGAGTAGTTCTTCAGCGCCCGTGCCTGAATTTGTCAAAGTTGTTGCCAAAACCTCGAGGTCACCTCTGCGATGTCAACCACACACTGCGAGAACAGAATCGTTTGGGTGATCAGGGAATGACTGTGTTGATCTTCAAACATGCATGCATGCAGTCCGTTAAGACTTCATGCATGTAGGTCGTCGTTTACTAATACTGTTTGTATAATGCTAGAGCCTGATACAAAAGATATATAAACCCTGTGTTACATTACTATGGGTGATCTCGTTATCTTTCGGCTGTCGTGTCACCAGCTGTGCATGTTTCACAGTGCTGGAGAGAATGGTAAAATGCATCGTCATGAGGATCATGCATATTCGAGTATATTGTAGTATGAATGTTTTTTGCAGGTTTTTTTGGACCGTAACGATTCATCCCAAGCAAAAGCCAAGAAAAAGCAAAAAATTCCATGTGAAAGTAAAAAAAAAAAAATCATTCGATCTTTTGTTTGTTCCCTGGTAGGATCAAATGGAGTGTACTCCCTCCATCCCATTTTAACTGCCATTGTCGCTTTTCGAGAAGTCACGTATACTCAACCTTAACCAAATATATATGAGAAAAGAGCTTTGCTATGGTACACCCATTACCTTATAAGAGGACAGATCTTGAATGAATCTGTAGCCCTTGATTTTGAAAATGCATACAACATTTAAATAAATAATAATTAACTAAAATATTTAGAAAAAATAAAAAGAAAAGGCAGGAAATCTCAGCCCGTGCTTCAGTATTATTGGCCTCCTTCCTTATCTCTGTGTTGACTAGTGAGGAAACAAGAAAATCTATATACATGATGCTAGTAGTCGATATCACATACGGCGCAACTAGCGCCCGGACGTCCGAACGCCCCTTGGGACCATCCAATTGAGATAATAGGAGTCATCCAAATCTCATCGAATAAAGCAACGGTGGAAATAAAGTGGACATATCCGATGCAATAGAACGAGTGCGCCCCCGTGTGCGGCCTGTCCCCCACTGCGCAACCTGTGCCTCGTCGCATCGCCATCCCCTGCGCGCCCATTGCCCTCTACGCCCCATCCCCACTGTGCTTCATCACCCGAATGTCCAATGAGAAATTTTCCATCGGAAGATCTGTTGCAACACGGAGCAATGTAAGATGCAACATCGGAAGTATTACTTGTTTGCAACATCAGAAAAAGTCTCTTGCAACATCAGAACAAGGTTACTGCAACAACAAAACAAAGCTACTGCAATGCGAGATGTAAGATCAGAAAAAAGAGACTAATGCAACAAACAAATATTAGTTGTTGCAACATCACAACAAGGCTACTACAACAACAGAATAAAGCGCAATGCGAGAAGCAACATCAGAAAAAAAAACTGAAGCAACAAAGACATATTATTTGTTGCAACATCAAAACAAGGCTAATGCAACAACAAAACAAAGCGCAATGCGAGAAGCAACATCAGAAAAAGAGACCAATGCAACAAAATGAAATTACTTGTTGCAACATCAGAAGAAGGCTATGCGAGATGCAACATCAGAAACAAAAAAAGAGAGACTAATGCAATAAATAAATATTACTTGTTGCAACAAGCAAACACAAGGCTAGTGCAACAGAGCTCAGCCGGAACCCTAGCTATTGCCGCGCCCCTCAGATCCAGAGGAGGCGGAGGAGGAGGAGGGCTCAGATCTGGAGGAGGAGGATGAGGCGGAGGAGAGGGCGCGGCGGAGCGGCAACAAGTGGCACGCGGGGGGAGCGGACTATGTCACAGGATGCCGGAGAAGCAACGAGTGGGTGCGGGGTGGGTCACGGGATGGGATAACGATGCCGATGGGATAAGGAGTGGGGATCACGGGGCCACATCCGGACGGAAGTTGGGGCGGATGCCCTGTTCGTATTAAATTTGTATCACATATATTGCATTCTACCAACGAATTAGAATCTTCAAGCGTACTCTTTAAGAGTTAACTACAAAGTACTGATAATGTGATACTATAATGTGATGCTCTTTAAGAGTTTAAGTACAAAGTACAAAGTACAAAGTACAAAGTACTGTTAGTCCCAAAAGATATGTAAACCCTGGGTTACGTTACTATGGGTGATCTCGGTATCTTTTGATTGTCGTGTCACCAGCTCTGCATGCATCACAGCGCTGGAGAGAATGGTCAAATACATAGTCATGAGGATCATGCATATTTGAGTTACTGTAGTACGCATGTTTTTTACAAGTTTTTGGACCGTAACTATTCATCCCAAGCAAAAGCCAAGAAAAGGTAAAATAAATCCTTGCGAAAGTTAAAAAAAAAAAAAATCACTCTTCCTTTTGTTCTGAGGCAGGGTCAAATGGAGTGTACTCCCTCCGCCCCTTTTTTAACTGTCGTCTCGCTACCTTATATAAAAAATAATTAGTAATACAAGTACTAATGTGTGAAAGGTTTTAGTGCCTGGACAGTTTTGTCTCGTATATATATAGCTGAAAGCTTGTTTTAGTACCAGTGCAAGTCCGAAAATCGGCAAAGAGCTAGTTTAGTTTCAATGGGCCTTCCAAACACCGATGATGAATGCTAAAACTTAATTTGCGCCATCCACAATCTATGGATGGAGATGAGACGTAGCTGGTCTGCCTAGTCATCTAAAGAGAGCGTAACAAGTACTACTTTGCAACTTGCATATACTTAATGTTCAAGTAAAGGAGCTCCATTAATTCCAGTGGATTTTAAAAGCTTCCACTTGGTCTCCTATTGAAACACTACTACCATTAACGTGTGCAAGCTATGAAAGTAAAGAACCACTGCGTGGTCTCCAGCACTATAAATACCCATGCAGCATTCACTGGGAACTCATCTCAACTCAAACACTCTATAGTGGTGGCTCACAATGTCTGGCACAAAGCTAATATCACTAGGGCTCATTGTCCTCATGAGCTTGGGATTAGCCAATGCTGTAAGGGTGGCTAGATACTCTAGTGCTGATGGGACTGGCACTGGAGGGGGAGGGGGCGGCGGATATGCGAATGGCGGGGGATTAGGGTCTGGGTCTGGCACCGGATCAGGTGATAGTGGTCCTTATGGTGCCCATGCAAGTGCTGGAGGGGGTGGTGCAGGTGGTGGAACTAGCCAATATGGTGGGTCCGGATATGGTTCAGGGTTAGGGTCAGGTTCAGGATCTAGTACATATAGTCAAGGAGTTGGTCCTTATGGAGGAGAATCTTCTAATGCCGGTGGTGCCGGTGGTGGTGGGGGTGGAGGACAAGCTGGAGGTGCATGGAATTCCAATGCTCAAGGATCCGGTAGCGGCACCGGTTCTGGCTCTAGTTATGCTAACAGGTATTGGCATGGTTCAAGTGATGCGGGTGCAAGTGCTAACGGCATTGGTGATGGCACAGGAAATAGTGAAAATGGTGGTGGTGGCAGGTGGTTCTGGTGCCGGAACTGGATATGGCAATGCCTACCCATAAATTCCATATAAGCCAATCTAAAGTTGGAGGCCATGGTCGTCCTTCCTTGTTTGAAGTCGTAGAGTTATTTGTTTTCTTTGTCCCTTTGTTATACTTTTGTTAGTATTAAATTAATAAAGGGTTCAACTGTTCTAGCAACAGTCGCTGTCTTGTAATGTCCTTATATGAAGATGTTGTAACCATGTCTGTTTGTGAAAGGAAAAAATAACTTGTCCATCGCATGTGGCCACTATATCTAAATAAAATATTACGTTCTCTTTGGAGTGATTAAGTTGAGACGCCTACACCGTGCATGTTTACATGGTTATCAAAATAGTATATACCGATGAACTAGCTAGAGTAGTTTATATCACTTACGACGATAACTCCATCTGGGTCAATCCAGCCTAGAACATAATCAGCAAGAACTGCTGCCACAAGCCCATTTATGTCAGTGATAACTTTTGTTTTTAAAAAAAGTGATCCTGTGCATGGGCTTCACCATTTCATCCTCTATCCTGGAACAAAAACTTCTACAGCTGTACTTAATCAAACTGTCTTAAGTTTGCGAAAGGGTTGTAGCCTAGTGGTTATAAAATTAAAGCCTCAGTAGCACCTTAGATCCTGGGTTTTCACTCCCCGTGGGAGCGAATATTTTAGGATTTAGCGGCGTTGTGCTTTCAGTGGTAGGAGACGTTCTCGTTGACAGCAAGGCGCATGTAGTGACTTTATCAATCTCGAGAATTTGCCAGCCCAATCTTCAAAGATGCTCATAAGCATAGGGTTTGAATGTGTGTGTTCATATGGGTGAATGTATGTGCATTGTGAGTTTTTGAGTTGTACTGCGTAATCAGAAAAAAAAACTATCTTAAGTTTGACTAACTTTATATATAAAAAGAATAATATCATCTCTATGATACCAAACAAGGATATTATTAAAATATAGTTCATGGTACGTATTTATAGTAATTTATAGTAATAATACTAATTTCTGTTATAAATATTAGTGCTCTTTTTAATACATACTATCAATTTCAAAATAGTTTGACTTAGAACAATACTAGAAATTGATTTCTTTTAGAATAGAAATAGTACGCAACATATTCCGCTACAGTTAGCTTCTTCCTCTTGTCCACGGTTACGCACTACTCCGATATGCCCTCCATAACACGGCAAAGCCAGCCTTAAATATCATATCGGTCAACTAAAGTATATTGTACATTGAACCTTGAATCAAATAGTAATTTAAAAATTAAAATTTTCTGAATATTGTAGGAGTCGACGGACCCCAACAAAATTCACCAGCCACATGCTAATATAAATACCCTAAGTATATATGACGTAGCAGGCTTTATGTTAATTAAGCATCTGTGTAGCAAAAAAGGCTCAAACAACGTAGCCTAGTTTGGTGGTCGATGTTTTCTGCATTCGTTCATCGTGCTTCTTGGTAGGGGCGGTTCCCAGCTGTCCCTATGAAAACGTTTTTAGGGGGCGGCTGGTATCGATTTGTAAAGGCAGGTTCCCAGGCCGCCCCTGCAAATCAATTTGTAGAGGCGGCTGGCTGTTATCAGCCGTCCCTATAAATCCGATTTGTAGGGGCGGCTGGATATTGAGCCACTCCTACAAATCAATTTCCAGAAACGAAAAACGGGGCAAAAAAATAGCAAATTTCTTTTTTAACCAAGGAGGTCCTCATCGGCAACCACACACACCCTCACTCTATGGTAGCAGCATTTTTTCACGATTTTTGCACACTCTGCGTCGCCCGGGATTCAAACCGCCGACCTCTCTCTCGCACATCATCTCCTCTACCACTACACCTCACATTCACTTGTGTCCACAATCCATTTTGATTCCCCATGTATTATACAAAACTGAGCATAAATTGATTGTTTGAGGCCCTAAACTAATTCAAATGAAAAAGTTGTCAACTACAAAGTTTTATAACTTTTCGAGATCTACAACTTTCATTTTGATAGTTTTTTCGTCCGAGGTCACTTATAAAATTTGAATTTCAAATAATAGAAATTTGAACGTAGTTTTCCATGACAAGATGGTTTCAAATGAGAAAGTTATCAACTACAAAGTTTCATAACTTATCGAGATCTACAACTTTTATTTTTACTGTTTGTCCATCCGAGGTCGTTTAAAAATTTTAAATTTTAAATTTTTGGAAATTCAAACGTAGTTTTTCTTGATAAGATGATTTCAAATCAAAAAGTTGTCAATTACAAAGTTTCATAACTTATCGAAATCTACAACTTTTATTTTGGTTGTTTCTCCATCCAAGGTTGTTTCTCCATTTGTAGAGGCACCTACAAATTAATTTGTAGGGACGGCTCAATATCCAGCCGCCCCTACAAATCGGACCATTTGTAGGGGCGGCTGATAACACCGGCCGCCCCTACAAATTGATTTGTAAGGGCGGCTCATTTGGCAATCATTCGTAGGGGCGGCTCTATCACCAGCCGCCCCTACAAAAAATTCGTCCCGTTGCTAAAAAAAAAATGGTTTTTTTACGTAGTGGGCCAGTTCTAATCAATTATTCGTCTTCCATCAGTGATCCGTCCATATCATCGTACTTTTTAAACAATACATTATTGTTGGCATTACTACTATTGGTTTATTCATGCATAATTTAGATCTCATTTAGAGTGTTGCTGGAGACCTCTATATTCTTCAGGACCCATAGCAGATTTCGATCGGGGAGGGCAACGGAGTGGACGAGGTGGCTCGATTGCGCCGCATGCGTGGCTGCTCACCGGCTTGACATTCTTGTCCCTCGATTGCATGCCTTGTAGGAGGATCACAGACAAGGGAGTGAAAGAGGCCATATCTGCCATCTTTAGGTCATTGTACTCATGTTGTTATTCACATATGGATCACGGATGGATGTACTGTTTGGATCCATGTCTGCTTGATTCGTAGAAGGCAGTCGAGTCTTTTGGAGGCCACCAAGGCGTGCAACACAAATAATATATGGAATGATGGATACATATACTGCACATGTGTCGGTTGCAAAAGTCAGAAGTAGTTTCAAAACATGGAGCCAATTTGTTGTCATCTACTGCTTAAGGGGTTCATGGAACTATGGTTTGGAATAAGCATGGAGAAGATGGTGGCAACTTACTTCAAGAAACCTCTGTCGGGTGTTGGTTTGAGCCAGCAGTGATGCTAAGTTTCTGGATCCTAGGCTTATGACCCGCCAATGTTAAGTCACCACTGCCGGCTCAAGCACAACTGGCAGTGATTGTGCATTTCCGGCGTAGTGAGACAATGGTTGATATACAATATTGCCCTTAGAACAAATGTGCTTGTTGCATGCATCACCCTTAGATGATGGCTTATTTTGAGATTACACGGTACAATGTAGACACTCACAACGCATTCAAACTCACCCCTATGAACTCATGGATGCAAACTGTCGGGGGCTATGATACCTCATGTATCTTAAGACACTGATTAGTTAGCCGCTCAGGCAGCCCACGGTACGCCTAGCTAGTATAAGCCCAAACAATCGAGGCCAAACACAAGGGCAAGGGTAGGCCACGACCTCTTCCCTCAGCCTTCACTGCGCGCTGCGCAATTCCTCATGACCTCTCCCCCATCCAGACCTCTAGGAGGGGCGGGGAGAGATCGAGCCCCGCCAAGCGTACTTGTTCTGACAAGAGCATGCTCACCACAGTGACCACGCAAGGACAAAGGGGACAACAGTGCCCCTCAGCCCGGTCAGATATCATCCCTGCGCCACATAGCACATACAAGACAGCACCGCCGAGCTGTGATGGCCAGTATGGCGTCCCTCCGTCCAAATATGGCCTGAGAAGATAGATGTACGACCCCACCCACTATGGGATGGGGGCCACGACGATGGCCTTGACATTTGAGGCCAACTAAGTGAACGAGGGCCACGACCCCTGAAGCACGGGATCATGGCCACCGACACAATGAGCAGCAAGACGATCAACGGCCTGGGGGCAGCCACCAACTCCTATACGATGCCTCCGGGAGATCAGGAGGCGATGACGAAGGCCACGATGAAACCATGTTGCGCAGGACAGCTGGCGAAACACCACCATGCCAACAGTGCCACCACGGCCGACACTGTAGCAACACGCCACACAATGCCACGATGTGGGCATATGACCATGACGATAGCCACACCCGGACATGCACCACAAGACGGCAGTACTTGCAAACCAAATTAGCTAGGTTTCCTTCCTTAGGATCATGACCCCTCGGTCGGGAGAACCTCCTTCTTTGTATGTGACCTGGCCCTAGGACTCTATATTAGAGCAGCCCGGGCACCCTTCCTATCATCTTTGGACTCTTGAGGCGTTCATTCGAGCAGTCCATCTTCTAGCTCTAGCTCTAGCTCTCCTACCTCTTCCACCATTGTTGCACCCCTCCATTGTAAGAACTTCAGAGAATTCAAGCGAGGAATATGCACTCAATCACCTCTGAGACGAGACATAGGGCTCCGGCCTAAACCAGTATAACTCCTTGTGTGTTTTGGATGCTACCATCGTCTTCCTAGAGCAGCACTACATTTGTATAAATTCACTAGTCGGTTTACAAAACACCGACAGTTGGCATCCCAGGTAGGGGATAGTCGCGCAGTCTCATTGTTGAGAAGGAAGCGCCTCTAGTGGAACGTGGCTAATCAGGGCGCACATGAGCGATGAAGCCATCCACCGCCAAGCGACGGCAGTCACTAGTGATCAGGTGGCTATCCGGCACCACGCCTTGCAAGGCCAAGACTAGAACTAGGGTCAAATCCCTCATGACAGACTAACAGTCCATCATGCCATTGCGAACTATTAGCTTTTACATGGAGGCACGTTCATTCGAGGAAGCTAGGCAGATCGAGCCACATCACCCTTAGAACCCACTATTGGTCACACCTGCTCCTCAACGAGAGCGGCAACCACACCCAGAAGCAGAGACATGACGACTGCGACGTCGTCGTGCCACGATGACTCATGCATCAGAACGCACAAGCCCTCCCGGCCATGGACTTCAATGAGCTAGACATGAAGAAGCCATCCCTAGGGGCTCACAAGCCCGCCAAGGATGCCGAGCCAACAAGGATCGACCCAAGGCCGCCCGAGAGGTCAACCCACATCGACTACGACCATTCCAAGTGATAGGGAAGCATCCACACCAGCTTGCGGTCAAGAAACCATAACGATTCCACCACGAGCACATGCTCGGGGGCTTAATGTGCCCTGAGCAATGACGACCAGATACACGATAGCTTCCAGTACACCACTCAGTCATGTCAACTCTATCCCTACCTTCTCTACCTCAGTACGTTCACAAAAACATGTAGGCTCACTCACAGTTCTGAAAAACTAAGAGCCAAGCTGTAGAGTAGACCAGAGAACATGATACCCATACTAGTCAATCCTAGCGCCGTTTACCTATCTAGTGACCCAATCCAACTCGCAACAGCGGTTCGGACATGACTCACTCATGGGGCTACACATATGGGCATGCACTTATGAGTTTCAAAAGAGCAGTATTGTTTGTCATCGTCCCAGCGACCCATTTCGAGTCCTTTCCGATCGCTCCTCGCACCATGACGAACTAGTGACCCGCTCCTTGAGCTCTCAGTTCAAACCAAAGAGGTCGCTTCGGCTAAGCCACATGGACCAGCTCCTGAGGCAAGGCTAGGCACCCACGCATGAGCCTAAAGGGAACAGGGGCGCTAGTTCGCTCAAGGCAAAAGGAACGAGAACAAATAGAACTCTTGCCGCCTGCTCATTTTCCTCTTGCATCATACCAGATCTACGACCTGCCCTCGACGTCCCACAGCACCGTCAGGCCACACATTGTTTAAGCCCCATGGGCTAGCCCCAGGCTAAAACGCACACCTACGTGTTCAGGACTAAGGGGAATGGAGCACATTCCAATTCCATTGAGAAGAAAGTGAAAAGGTAGCAAAATGGCAAACAAATGTGCCAACCACACATCTTATACACACAAATTGCTAGCATGTCCATTACAATAAGACCATCCACATAGCATAGAACCCTTACACCAAAGACCCTCATACACCGGAAGTCAGGTACTAGCAGTGGATGCAGACGGCTGACATCGTACCTGCAAGGACCTCCGCACCATGAGTGGTGGCACTACCTATGGCGAGGATATCGTTGTTAGACTTCTTCTATGCGTAATCTCGACCAACAGCATCAAAATCAATGCCACCATAGTGTGAGCCAACATTTGTCAAGGTGGCATGTACACAGCAGCGGAATCCCCTAGAAATCATGGGATCCTGCTAGAGGCAGGCCTCATCAAGATGAAGTTCCAGTTGGGCATTCCCCCGGCCGGCGCCGAGCATGACGTCACAAAGAGCCCGAGCGGAGACAGTCAACACCGCTAGTTGGTCGCCCATTTCCAACATCTTCTTGTTCATAGCTGCCTTCTCCTCCAGATCTGAGAGCACCCTTGCGCACAACCATGAAGAAAGCAACTAGTTCATGACCAGGTATAGTAAGCCAAAAGCGCAACACAAAATAGAAGAGAACTCACCACCACAGGCGGAGTGCAGTTTCTGGCACTCGACATCGAGACGCTGACGCCCCTGCTCGGCTTCATTCTGAGCAGTGCCAGCCGAGATGAGATCGGTCTCTTAGACGGCCAACACAACCTTGAGACTGGCCACCTAGGACATTAGAGCCTCGATCTGTGATTGAGCCCGTGTCTCCTAATAGAACAATTCCTCCTTCAACCGCTGGGAAGCTTCTAGCTCCCCATGCAAATGTTGCACTTCAGCTTCCGCCGCATCTAGGCAGCCATGGTCAGTGGCACCCCCTACCTAGTGCCTGATTGGCTAGGTGCAAGAATTGTGACTTCTCCATTGAAGTCTTCGCCAACCTCTGCACAAAAAGAGGGGAGATCAAATGATCACGGAAAGCATAGAACAAGCACAACAAATTTAGAGGGTTGGACGGCCTACCTGTGCTTGGGCCACCTCCTCATCGATCATCAGCCACATGACCTCCATGCCCAGCTAGGCGACTGTGGTGATCGCATCGCCCATCTTGGACAAGGCCACCCGAACACCTTCAAGGCTCTAAGAGGCCACCTCCCTCGTGGCTTGTTGGGCTGCATCATCCACCATGAATAGAGCCTTGCCAAAGTTCACGAGATGCGGCCACATGAAGAAGTCCTCACCTAGCTTAGATTCCACCTCGCGGTGGACAAAAGCTACAACCCTCAAACCACCAGAAGTTGCCTCTTTAGGTGGGGGCTAACAGTGGGCGACGAGCCCGTGCCTGCCTCTAGGGAAGTAGCAGCGCCATGTATGCCATCAGCTAGACTACACCCATGGCCTCACTCGCCTCTGCACCTAGTGCGAGTGTGATCTCTAGCCATAGTGGAGCTCTCCTCGAGGGACGAACATAGGTCCATGATGGGGGGAAGTATGTCCATCATCCCCAAGGCAGAGTTGTCACCCAATGACTCTAGTCACATGGAAGGGCGCACACTGCTCACGGGCGTCGTCAGGGCTATGAGCCCAATGAGGGGCTCCCTACACCATGAAGACCATCAGGACCAGACATTCGAGACTTGTGAACAACTGCAACAAAGACAAGATTAAAAAATGGCACACCTAGTGGAATGTTCCACAAAGGGTAGGATAATCTGCCTCTTCGCACACTAGTTCCGTCGAAAGGGTCACAGTAGGAGGTGTCGCTACTGACACTGCTATGTCGAAGGCCAGTGAGGCGCCCCCAGTCATGTCAGTAGCATTAACCTCCTCTGCATTGTGACCTTCAATGGCCCCCACTGACCACATCCTCTATCGTCAACCCCATGCGGGATGCTCAACCACCACGTCAATTGAGAGGGCACTAAAGGAGGTACTAGTCATCTCTCTTGGACAACACTGCCGATCGGTGATGGCTAGTATGGCAGCCCACCATCCAAATATGGCCTGATAAGAAAGATGTATGGCCCCACCCACTATGGGATGGGGGCCAAGACGGCTGGCCTTTACTTTTGAGGCCAACAAAGCCAATGAGGGCCATGACCCCTAGAGCTAGGGATCATGGCTGCTGGCACAACAAGCAAGAAGACTGATCAATGGCCTAGGGCCAGCTACCAACTCCTGTACAACGCCTCTAGGGAGATCAGGAGGCGATGACGAAGAGCATAATGAAACCATGCCACGTAGGCACGGCTGGTGAAACACCATCGTGCCCACAATGCCACCACAACCAACACTGTAGCACCACGCCACACCATGCCGCGATGTGGGCACATGACCATGATGATAGCCATGCCCATACATGCACCACAAGACTGGCGGTACTTGCAAGCCAAATTAGCTAGGTTCCCTTCCTCAGGCTCATGACACCTCGGTTGGGAGAACCTCCTTCTTTGTATGTGACCTAGCCTTGAACTCTATATTAGGGCATGCCTGGGCACCCTTCCTATCATCTTTGGTCTCTCGAGGCTTTCATTCGAGCAGTCCATCTTCTAGGTCTAGCTCTCCTACCTCTTCCACCATTCTTGCACCCATCCATTGTAAGAACTTCAGTGCATTCAAGCGAGAAACATGCACTCAATCACCTCTGAGACTAGATGTAGGGCTCCGGCCTGAACTAGTATAACTCCTTGTGTGTTTTGGATGCTACCATCATCTTCCTAGAGTAGCATGACATTTGTATAAATTCACTAGTCGGTTTACAAAACACCTGACAGTTGGCATGCCAGGTAGGGGACAGTCGCGCACTGTCGTTGTTGAGAAGGAAGCTGATGGCTCCTCGCACCATTGATGGACTCACCCATGGAATGGCCCTCGGCGGCCATATCCATCACGGGAACCCCGAGTTCATCGGCTGTCGAAAGTGCCAGCGCCCATGTCCATCTTGAGCCATTGTTAGGTCCACCCTGGAGACCTAAACCCCATGGCCCATGGTGGACACACTCTCAGAATGGCCCTCAGTTAGTGTATCCTAGAGTTCACCTACATAGGGGGGACAATACCCTCTCTCATCACTCGCCATGGCCATGTTTTCCACCCAAGAAACCAGAGTCCTATGGCTCATGGCGAGCTCACCTATGGAATGGCCCTCGGCGGCCGCAACCTTTGGCGAAAACAATGAGATCGTCCATACCCATGGGCTAACACCCATCAAGGGCCTCTACCCCAGTCCAGGTCCATCGTTCAACAAGCCTAGATCCTATGGTACAGTCAGTGTCCTGAGCAACACCGCCTCTAGTGGAACATGGCTAATCAGGGCGCACATGAGCGATGAAGCCATCCGCCACCAAGTGGCGGCATCACTAGTGATCAGGTGGCTATCTAGCACCATGCCTTGCAAGGCCAAGACCAGAACCAGGGTGAAATCCCTCATGACGGACTAACAGTCCAGTCATGCCATTACGAACTATTAGCTTTTACATGGAGGCACGTGCATTCAAGGAAGCGGGCCCTCTAAGAGCATGATGTGCCATGCTAGGTGGACTGAGCCACATCACCCTTAGAACCCACTTCCGGTCACACCTGCTCCTCAATGAGAGTGGCAACCACACCCAGAAGTAGAGACATGATGACTAGCAACATCGTCGTGCCACGATGACTCATGCATCAGAATGCACAAGCCCTCTCGGCCATGGACTTCAATGAGCCAGACACTGAAGAAGCCACCCTTAGGGGCTCACAAGCCTGCCAAGGACTGCCAAGCCGACAAGGATCGACCCAAGGCCGCTCGAGAGGTCAACCCACACTAGCTACAACCATTCCAAATGATATTGAAGTGTCCACACCAGCTTGCGATCAATAAACCATAATGACTCCAACACGAGCACATGCTCGGGGGCTCAACGCGCCTCGAACAACGACGACCAGATCCACGATAGCTTTCGGTACACCGTTCAAGCACTGTCAACTCTATCCCTAGCTTTTCTACCTAAGCACGTTCACAAAAATGTGTAGGCTCACTCACAAGTTCCAAAAAACTTAGAGCCAAGCTATATAGTAGACCAGAGAACATGATACCCATACAGTCAATCCTAGCGCCGTTTACCTATCTAGTGACCCGATCTGACTCACACTAGCGGTCGGACATGACTCACTCATGGGGCTACACATATGGGCATGCACTTATGAGTTTCAAAAGAGTAGCATTGTTTGTCATCGTCCTAGTGACCCATTTTGAGTCCTTTCTGATCGCGCCTCGTGCCATGATGAACTGGTGACCTGCTCCTTGAGCTCTCGTTCATACCAAAGAGGTCACTTTGGCTAAGCCACATGGACCAGCTCCGAGGCAAGGCCAAGCACCCACGCACGAGCCTAAAGGGAACAGGGGCGCTAGTTCGCTCAAGGCAAAAGGAACGAGAAGAAATAGAACTCTTACCGCCTGCTCATTTTCATCTTGCATCATACTAGATCTACTGACCTACCCTCGACGTCCCACAGCACTGTCAGGCCACACATTGTTCAAGCCCCATGGGCCAGCCCTAGGCTAAAACAGCACACCTACACATTTAGGACTAAGGGGAATGGAGCACATTCCAATTCCAACTGATAAGAAAGCGAAAAGGCATCAAAATAACAAACAAATGTGCCAACCACACATCTTATACACACAAATTGCTAGCATGTCCATTACAATAAGACCATCCACATAGCACAGAACCCTTACACCAAAGACCCTCATACACCAGAAGTCTGGTACAAGTGGTGGATGCAAATGGCTGACATTGTACCTGCAAGGACCTCCGCACCATGAGTGGCGGCACTGCCTATGGCAAGGATATTGTTGTTAGACTTCTCCGACGCGTAACCTCAACCTAACAGCATCAAAATCGAAGCCTGCCATAGTGCGAGCCAACTATTTGTCAAGGTGGCATGTACACAGCAGTGGAATCCCTCAGAAATCATGGGATCCAGCTAGAGGAGGGCCTCGTCAAGATGAAGTTCTAGTTGGGCATTCCCCCGACCGGCACCGAGCTTGACATCACAAAGAGCCCGACCGGAGATGGACAGCACCACCAGTTGGTCGCCCATTTCTAACACCTTATGGTTCATAGCTACCTTCTCCTCCTGATCCAAGAGCAGCCTTGCACACAACCCTAAAGAAAGGAACTAGCTCACGACCAGGTATAGTAAGCCAAAAGCGCAACACAAAATAGAAGAGAACTCATTGCCCCAAGCCATGTGTTGTTTCTAGCACTCAGCATTGAGACGCTGACGCCCCTGCTCGGCTTCATTCTGAGCAGTGCCAGCCGAGATGAGATCGGTCTCTTGGACGGCCAACGCAACCTTGAGACCGGCCACCTGGGACATTAGAGCCTCGATCTGGGATTGAGACCATGTCTCCTGATGGAGCAGTTCCTCCTTCAACCGCTAGGAAGCTTCTAGCTCCCCACACAAATGTTGCACTTCAGCGTCTGCTGCATCTAGGCGGCCACGGTCAGCGGCACCCCATGCCTATGCCTGATAGGCTCGGCGTAAGAATTGTCACTTCTCCATTAAAGTCTTCGCCAACCTCTACACAAAAAGAGGGGAGATCAAATGATCATGGCAAGCACAGAACAAGCACAACAAAATTAGAGGGTCAGACGGCCTACCTATGTTTGGGCTGCCTCCTCATCGATCATCAGCCACACAGGCCTCCGTGCCTAGCTGGGCGACTATGGCGATCACATCGCCCATCTTGGACAAGGCCACCCAAACACCTTCAAGGCTCTGAGAGGCCACGTCCCTCATGGCTTGTTTGGCTACATCATCCACCATGAATAGAGCCTTGCCAGAGTTCACGAGATGCGGCCACATGAAGAAGTCCTCACCTAGCTTAGATTCCACCTCGCGGTGGACAAAAGCTGCTACCCTCAAGCCACTAGACGCTGCCTTTTCAGGTGGGGGGCTAACAGTGGGCGACTGATCCCATGCCTGCCTCCAGGGAAGTAGTAGCGCCGTGTCTGCCATCAGCAAAACTACCCCCATGGCCTCACTCGCCTCCGCACCAGCGCAAGTGTGATCTCTGGCCATAGTGAAGCTCTCCTCGAGGGACGAACATAGGGCCATGATGGGGGGAAGTCTGGCCATCATACCCAAGGCAGAGTTGTCACCCGATGACTCTGGCCACATGGAAGGGCGCACACTGCTCACCGACGGCATTTAGGCTATGAGCCCTATGAGAGGCTCCCTACACCATGTAGACCATCAGGACCAGGCATTCAAGAATTGTGAACAACCGCACCAAAGACGAGATAAAAAAATGGCGCACCTAGTAGAACTTTCCACAAAGGGCAGGATAATCTGCTTCTTCGCGCACAATTCTATCAAAAGGGTCATAGCAGGAGGTGCCGCTACTGACACCACCAGGTCGGAGGCCAGCGAGGTGCCCCAGTCGCATCAGCAGCATTAACCTCCTCCGCATTGTGACCTTTAGTGGCTCCCACGCCCGCGGCCTCTGTCGACCCCATGCGGGATGCTCAACCACCATGTCAACAAGAGGGCACTAAAAGAGGTACTAGTCCTTTCTCTTGGACAACACTGCCGAGTAGTGATGGCTAGTATGGTGGCCCACTATCCAAATATGTCCTGACAAGATAGATGTATGACTCCACCGACTATGGGATGGGGGCCACGACTGGTGGCATTGACTTTTGAGGACAACAAAGCTAACGAGGGCCACGACCTAGGAGCACGGGATCATGGCCGTCAGCACAATGAGCAAGACGACGATCAATGACCTAGGGGCAACCACCAACTCCTATTCAATGCCTCTGGGAGATAAGGAGGCGATGACAAAGGCCACAATGAAACCATGTCGTGTAGGACGGCTGGCGAAACACCATCGTGCCCACAATGCCACCATGACCGACACTGTAGCACCACGCCACACCATGCCGCGACGTGGGCACATGACCATGATGATAGCCATGCCTAGACATGCACCACAAGATGGCGGTACTTGCAAGCCAAATTAGCTAGGTTCCCTTCCTTAGGCTCATGACACCTCGGTCAGGGAGAACCTCCTTCTTTGTATGTGACCTAGCCTAGAACTCTATATTAGGGCAGCCCGAGCACCCTTCCTATCATCTTTGGACTCTCGAGGCTTTCATTCGAGCAGTCCATCTTCTAGCTCTAGCTCTCCTACCTCTTCCACCATTCTTGCACCCCTCCATTGTAAGAACTTCAGTATAACTCCTTGTGTGTTTTGGATGCTACCATCATCTTCCTAGAGCAGCACGACAATTGTATAAATTCACTAGTCAATTTACAAAACACCGACAGTTGGCATGCCTAGGTAGGGGACAGTCGTGCACTCTTGTTGTTGAGAAGGAAGCGATGGCTCCTTGCACCGTTGATGGACTCACCCAGTGGAATGGCCCATGGCGACCATATCCATCATGAGAACTCTGAGTTCATCGGTGTCGAAGTGCCAGCAGCCCATGTCCGTCTTCAGCCATTGTTAGGTCCTCCACCCTGGAGACCTAGACCCCATGGCCCACGGTGGACACACTCTCAGAACGGCCCTTAGTGGCTGCATCCCAGAGTTCACCTACATAGGGGGGGACAGTACCCTCTCTCATCACTCGCCATGGCCAAGCTTTCCTCCCCCTAATCAAGACTCCAAACCCTAACCAGATCAAGCTCAGGCGTAAATAATAACCCCTGAAGTCTAGCTATATATATATAGTTATTTAAGTTTAAGCCACTGACTCGCTCCATTTGCAATTGCACGACTAGTGTATGGTTTTCATTTATATATAGTTGTGGTAATTAAGATGGCCACGCCACAAGACTGACTATGAATAGAATGAGGCCATGATGAACATTATCAATGTCGGCACTAAATATGGCCCCAACCAGAACTTGGCTGACCCGGAGTTATATGATAGCTCTCAATACTTATTGAATTTTGGAGATGAGCAAGAACTTCTTGTGCAAGAAAATCCTGACTGAGATATATTTGTTAATAATCTTGCATCTCTTATATATATATAATTAAACATAATTCCATTAATTCATATAGATATGCATTACTGAATCTTTGTGTTTCTACGTACGTAGCCCTCTGGATCGACGACGTCGATGAAAAGTAAAAGTGTACGAGGCCCAAAAAACCGTTAGAGGGCCACCACATAATCACAGAAGTCGATCCTAATACCTGGCAAACTGCTCCTGCCAACAAAGAATGCAAAGAAATTTGCAAACCACTATGGGGTTCTTGTTAGGGACAGGCTCCCGATCAGCACCCGTGATTGGAAAATGAAGAAGGAATCTCCTCAGATCAGTTTTGTCTCTGAGCGAGACAAGGACATTCTTTGGGATTCAATCACTGCACATTTGCATCTACCAGGAGGTGAAGATATAAAAATAACTAGTTAAAAGTTGGGATCTCAAGAAGATGGCCACACAATTCTAGACCTAGAAGAAGAAGCTATACAATGAATTTGTGAAGAAGAATCTGACTCCAGATTTCAGTGATAATAGCCCATACAAAAATTTGAAGGATGACTGGCCTGAATTTGTGAGGTACAAGAACTCAGAAGAGTGTGAGGCATAGGTGAGAAGGATCCAACAGAATGCGCTGACAAATGGTATACCATCATAAAACAGAATTAGGTGGCTATAGGAGTGGCTTTCCTAGGTGTCAAAGAATGGTAGCAGACCTGCTTTCTAAAGGGGTCTGTCCATTTTCAATCGATTGGCCCGAACGCTCCAAGAATTGGTTTTTCGTGCAAGGGGGACCACTGGACCTAGAGACCAGGGGAGCCGGTTGTTGGTGGGCAAATCAAAATAGTAGCACAAAGACTTTTCGATATTGTAGATGCTTCTGCCAGTGTTGCCTTTGTGCCCAACCGAGAGAAGGATGAGCTGATGTATGCCCTCTAGACTCCTGAACACCCTAGGTGAATGCGAGGCAAAGGGTTGATTTTGTGGCGGCATTGCTTCCTTGAGGACACCTCTACCTACAGAAGCCACCAGTGAAGGAAGGATGAGGAGGTAGAGTGGATCTGTAGGTTAGAGGAGGTGGTGCTTTCGATCGTAGGAGAAAGAACTAAACATGGAGGCGAGAATGCAAGAGAAAATTAGACGGCAAGTGGCACTATAGTTGAGTAGCCAAAAGTAGTCAACATTAGAGCATGGAGTTAACGTTAGCCCCCCTCAGCTAAGAAGCACCTGCACTTCCATTGAACTCCCAAATCAAGATGACGCATTGTAGGACTTCCCTATGGATGACATCACTGTGCCTTTGACGCCATGTGAGCTGCACATTCCCATGGGGAATAGCACAGTCATGGTGTCACATGGTATTGTTTCTTCTGTGTTCCCTGACAAGACACCAAGAAGCCATGGGAATCCAATTCCACCTGGATATTATAGCAGTCTCAGTGGATAGAGTTATCAAAGAATATAGGAAAGTTGCTCTTGACTTTCCTGGAGGTGATGGGGAAATACCCTAGGACAAGTAGAGCATTCATTCATTATATGGCGCAAGTGCTACATCATTATTCCCGGTGCGGCGACTAGGGTATCCGTCACCTCCTCCTCAACTACATCATGATAGGTGCAGATGAAAGTGAACGAAACAGTTTTTCAATAATCATTCTCAATTATTGGCTTCTCGTGTATAACCATTTACTCACAATCATTTTGGTACTCACAGGTCTCCCAACTTGAGTGCATTTTTTCCATCCCATGATGATCATCAGAGTGCTCTGAACGATGAAGTCCCCGTTGAAGAAGAAAGCCAGCCATCGTAAAACAAAGACCCTAGACAAGCTACCTTACGAGAAGTCTGAAGAGGAATCAAAAGCGGTGGGACAAAAAGATTTGGATAACTAGCGGTAAACTGTAGCAAAATCAATAGCAAATAAGAAGGAACTTATGAAAACCCCACCAAAGGCGCACTACATAGCTCAACAAGAACTAAGGAAAAGAGTCAGTGAAGTGAAGAAAAAGCAGCGTGAGGCATGTAAGCCCTCGCCATTATCGAAACTATGAACGCTCTCTTGACAAGTCATATAAGGCGTTGCTGAAAGCAAAGAGAGTAGGGAAAGATGTTGCACAGCATGGGTATCAATCTAAGCAATCTATTGACCTGCTAGTTCTTAAGGATGATTGTACAAATGCACAAGGCGGTCCAATCGATATGGAGGCACTCCAAGACTTCATGGACACAACAGGTCTCACACCTCAACAACTCAATGGGAGAGGATCGATACCAATGGCCAAATTTGATATTTACCGAACCTATGTGTATAGCAGGAGTCTTGTCAACCCTAAGTCCTGGTCATCATTAGGTATGCAAATGTTCTTGTTAAACAAGTGGTACTTAAATGCATGTGCGAAGGAAGAGGCATGGCTTCTTGCTAGAGTTAGACTAGAGCATTACTTCAATGGCTATGACGTTGTGCATATTGAGTTCAATGAATTACACCAACTTATTAAATTAGGACTCTCTCGACAAATCTCTCCTCAACTGCTGGTGTCTGTAAGTGATTCGTTCTACAATTGAAGTAACTTGCATGTTAGTTTGTTGTCTATATATAGTTATCCTCACACTATATATATTCTTTTGTACTATATAAATGCAGGATATGAGATGCTGAAACTAAAGAAAAAAAGGTTAACTGATGTTGGTTTCATGGATCCGAATCGCACATTCAAAGACACGGTTACTCCATATGATAGATAGCGACCTCAAGTGGAGAAGAATCTGTTTAGGTTCTTAGATAAGCAACGTGACAAGACACTGGTACTCTTCCCTTACAACTTCAAGTGAGTGTTAATGTCTTGTGCCCATTTTATTTTGCTTACTCCATGTTGACTTTAGTTAATGAGTTATGTCTGCAGTTTAAACATGTAGCTTTCACTAGATACTACTGGTCATCAATATGCCCAGGAGTCTTGTACAGATCTTTGACTCAGTGAGAAAACCCGAGAAGATTACCAAGAAATGATAGATATTCTCAAGTGGTTAAATTTCGGTCTCGCGCACTGTATACTCCCTTATGCCATTTTATTTTTGTTAAGCAGTGCTTGGAAAACGTTCGCCTAGAAACACCATTATGGTCATTCAAAAGTGCCTCTGGATATAGTCCAATACCCAGTAAGTACTAGCTAGGTCACCACATCTTTATTTAGTTCAATTTATTATTACCATGTTTTATTGGTTGATGATGAATCTTTTTCTCAGTAAAGTTGTGTCTGCAGTAGGGATCGGAAGAACAACTTATGTGGATATTACATCTGCGAGTTCCTCATGGAGTACTCAAGGAGAACAAGTGAAGAGATCCTCGAAGTACGTACAAAATATACACAATTGATTTATTACCATTGTCTTGATATATATAATCATACTTTTCCTTTCATTTGAATTGAAGGTTGAATGGAGGGAGTAAAGAGTTCTGTGATGTGACCAGATCAAAGCAATTCAAGAGGCATTATCAGGATTTCTTATGGATGAGGTCATAGATCCCAAAGGCGCATACTACTATGACCCTAAAGAAGTTATTACCTAGTAGCCATACGACTGATGAAGATTAGGGTTCGATGAAATCCCAAGGACATGAGTACAAGGTTTTTGTGACTTTATTATGTAGATATTCCATGCATGTACAACCTCTTGAAATATTATATATATATATAGTTTCATACATTTTAGTGTGATATTTATGTATAATACTTGAATGGAACCTTATACGTACATATATATGGACGTATATTAGCAACGTAGAATTCATATACGGAAAGCTAATCGAAACCAAAAGGAATTGAATTGAAAAGAACCCATAAAATGAAAAGGAAAAAAAGAAAAAAAGAACCTTTAGTACCAGTTGGAAAAACCAACCGGGACTAAACGTGCCAGCCCCGGTGCAATGTCTGGGGACCCATTTAGTCCCGGTTGATAATAGAAACTAGGACTAAAGGTCTACTTTCAGTCCCGGTACACAGAACCAGGACTAAAGGGGGGGGGGGCTTTAGTCCCGGATTCGCATTCCTGGTTGGAAAACTAGGACTAAAGGGGGTTTCCCCAACCAGGACTGGTGCTCAGTCCTGTACTAGTGTAAGTACATCCAAGTAGCAAAGTGGGTACATGTTACAAATGGTCTTAGCAGTATACTTGTTATGCTCTCTCTAGCTAGATGATCTGCTAAGTCTCATGTCCATAGATTATGGGTGCCACAAAGTTTTTGCATTCACCGGTGTTTGTATGGCCCATTGAAACTAAACTAGCTCCTTGCTCCGGTTTAAGTAGTTCAGTTTATTTGTATTGTTCCTCTCGATATACCATGAAGTACAAAAGTAGTGCCTGGAATTTATTTAGATTCACATCTCTCTCCTTGATGTGTGCAAATATATTTCTAAAACAAAAGGAAGAGTGGTCTTACTTTCACAAGGTTTATGGGCGCTCACTTGAACATCATATAAACTTTTCCTTGGCTTTTGCTTTGGATAAATAGTTTCAGTTGAAAGACTTGTGAAAAACACGCATACTTCAATACACTCATATAAATGCTCATGACTCTGCACTGCAGTTAACCATTCTCTCCAGCACTGTGAAACATATATGCACAGCTGGTGACACGACAATCAAAAGATAACACTAGATCACCCATAGTAATTTAACCCAGGGTTTGTATATCTTAATGGTCAGGCTCTAGCACGCACTATATATATCTCATTGGTAATTCAACCCTGTGTGTATAATTTATACTAACAGATAGTGAAGCTAGTAAACGAGGACCTGCATGCATGAAGTCTTATCAGACTGCACGTTTGAAGATCAACACAGGCATCCAGCACCCGAACAGTTCTGTTCCTCTTGCAATGGTTGACATTGCAGACAGGTGACCTCGAGGTTTTCACAACGACTTTGACAATTTCAAGCATGGACTTAAGACTACTCTTATGTGGAGCTGGCGAACTCGATAAGCGAGACAAACTCTCACGAGGTTAATTAATTAGTACAATGCAAGCTGTATTAGTAGTGAAACAATCCTTGAAGGCTTGAACCCTAAGCTTCCACTTGCAGTAGTTGGATCATTTGGATCAAAGTGGACAAAAGTCAGGCAGATTGTCTGGTTCACCGTTCACCTTATTAGCAACAATGTTTTACAGAGGTTATGTCTTTGGGACCTCGTCTTAGGCGTCAGATAGTATTGTCAAGAAAATGCTTGCGCCACCAAACTAGTAACTGTAACAATACCAATGTAACCAAACAATCTCTTCTTTCCAATGCAAGGACTGAGTTGCTAATTTTTTCCATACATCCCTTGTCATTTGCTTAATTACATCGTGATGGCACCTAGCAACTTGATTGGATCTGTCTTATGGGTGCAATCAGGTGATTGCATCACACAAAGCAATAAAGCCAATTTGGAAACCTACAAACTACCAATGTGGTGTAAAAAGGCATGCACAACTAAGGAGGGTCCATTTGTTCTTGCTGCCCTTTAGTTAGGTTACTTATCTTCAAAACCTATATTGGACTCCACACATCACATTTTTACAAGCTTTCTTCAACATTGATTTATTTCTTATTGTTATAGTCTCCACTATAATTTGAGACCCAACTTCAAATCATGCCTAACAAGCCGAGCCAGAGTGGAATTGACTTTCATTAAAAATGCACTAACTTTGATTTCAAATGGAAAATTAATGTAACTAAATCAATTTTGAAGCAAACCTGTCGACGATCAAAATGACCAGAAAGCATGGCATGACTTTTAGGCAATGTTTCTGATAAAAATATGGCCACGAAAATATATTTGGAACATTGCATGGAAGTCTAGGGATCAAAAGAGGAGTAGAGGCAGCGCAACCTCTGCTGAACCGACCTGGCCGTTTCTCAGGCCGGCCGAGCCAGCTGCCCTCTCTCTGGCACGGCTGTTGCCCGCTGGCCATGACAGAACCGGCCAGGCCGGTTTGGGATCCGGCCAGGCCAGTCCCCCTGTGCTAGTTGCTGCCCAACTGTCATGGCTGGTTTGGGAACCGGCCAGACCGGTTTCCCTATGCATCCAATCGGCTAGGCTCCCATGGGCCACGACAAAACCGGCTACTGGCTAGGCCGGTTTGCCTATTCGAGTCCGAACCAGACTCTTTCCAAATTGGTGTTTGGGAATATTTTTTGTATAGGAAACATGGAGATCATGATTTGGACTCGTTTCCTATTAGGATAAGAGTACCCCCTCTATATATATCAGAGGATCATGGCCAATTGAAGGATCCAACACTCAATCCTCTTTTTTACATCTATTACCCAACTTTTGCCCTTTTCCAACCCTCTTGTTGTTCGATGCATCTCTCCGCGAGATTCATCAGTGTTCTAGGTAGCCTTGCTGATCCTAGAACAACCCTAGGCAGTGCTCCTCCCCGATGGGTCCCCCCGGGAGGTGTTCCCTAGGCTTGTGCGGTGAAGGATGGCTCAATATTTGGCCTAATCAATTTCTAGATCGGTTTAGTTGATCCCTAGAGTTGCTTGTTGCGTGTGATAGGTTCATTGCAACCTAAGGCATGCTAGCCCTTGCTGGTGTGTGATTTAGATCTCCATCCAACATCAATAAAACCATTGCACTGGCACTGTATCCATCATCCTTTCTACCTTAGGCCTGATCGTTAGCCAACCTGGTAACCTGCCCCTTCATTTCTTCATCCTAGCACAACTTCCGTAGTTGCCATGGGTATGAGCTTCAACTTGAAGCTCAAGGCCATGTAAGAACCTTGCCTACCTACTTGGACAGAAGAAGACATGCACCCTGCACACCATGCACATGCATTCAAGCCTTGTTGCACAATAGCATGCTCAAACCACGTGAGCACTGCCCCTATTCAATGGTGCCGCTATGCACCAAACCATGGTTGGATCTCCCCCATGACCCCCCTGAGCCCAACAACGTCATGCCGCCCCTAACAATTTGTCCATTCAACCATTCCTAGGCCCTATTCAAGTGCCTCACCAAGAAGCCAAGCCCCACAAATCACCATTAGCACCGACGAGCTCTAAGCCCTCCACCATGGCACATTCAACTTTGTCATAACTCCCTAAGCTTGATGCTCACTCGAATAAGCTATAGTGTCACTCTATGGCCCTACCTCATGACTACAATGCCACCGCACACTTGGTGTCACCAAGGTTGCCAACATAGTTGATAATGATAACCACCTCCAACCTCAAGGACTAGATGGCTCAATTCCACATGCCACATCATGTCTATATCCACCCTTGTCACACATTGCCCTCTTTATTTCCCCTATCTACACCATTCCACAAAGCCAAACCATGTTCCATTGCCTATGGCAAGGTTCCACGGTGACCAAGCGTCATCAATGATGCTACCTCTAGCCTCTAAATCATTTCTAGGGTATGCAAGTCAACTTGGAGTTCATAAACATGTACTCAAGTGAGCCCTTCTTAGCATGATGGAGCCAAAGAACACCAGTGAGTTGTAGCTACCAAACCACAGCCTTACATTGACTTGATTTACTTCACCAAAACCTCCACATCGAGCTCTACTACCTAGAGTATAACAAGTTCACATTGTCAAGGAACCACACCTATCACCAAATCCAGCGAGGCAGAACTTCAGTGGCAATGCAAAAGATGTGGGTCACTACACTCCAACCCCCACTTTAGGACTTGCCCATCATACACTATGTCTCTGTGTTGCTCCATGCGGATGGTGCACATGGATAGTGTCATGGTCCACTATTGACCAAAGGGGCATAGACCAAATCCTTGGGTCCACTCCAAAAGCAAACCTAGTCCGACCTTGTCCAACCTAGATGAGGCCTGAACCCCCAGACCCATTGACCCATGGGCCCCGCCTATCAGTGACTTTGGCCCCTATGATGTCATGTTGATATAACATGACATGTGGAATGCCCATGATATGACTTGTGTGACCTCTATGATGTTTTAGAACAAACCTTATTTTAATTTCCTCAAATATGGTTTAATATTTAGAAATTGATAACTACTTAAATTCAACTTAGAGAAATATATATATGAAACTTTTACCAAAATTTTGCTAAACATGAGCTCTACACAATGGAGCTATGTTTTGGATCTAGTTAGGCATGCAAATAGAAATGCCAGTAATTTATTGTATGCTATTTCTACTAGTATGGATAGTGTTGACTGAGCCTTTCCTTGTTATATGATTTCTACTATTACCCTAATAATCTATTATTAGAATTAGGCTACACGATTTACTTATTACATTTATCAACTCTACTCTATCTAATCATGAACTTGTCATGGATGTGTGGAAATAGTTTAATGGCATAGGATATGACTTTGGTTGTATGGTAGGCACAAAGTTCTAATGGGTGATGCTAGGAGAGATTATGGTACATGAGTATTATTGGGTGAGTGGTTAGGATGTCTCAATCAAGGAAAGATAGTGGACAAAGTCCGAACAACTGTGTAATGCCAAGAGGGTGTGACTTAGGCACCATCCGAGGTTACCTGTGGTGGGTACACCTTGAGGGTCCATGGGAATGTGGCGTTTTGTAGGTGGGTTTCACTTACAATTGGAGGTACCTATGAGAGGTGCAAGGAGACGACTTCCATTCGGAGGAGAGGTCTTTTGCTTGTTCCTTATGGACTAAGTTTGGCTAACTATGTTCATGGGCCTGGCTAGGTTGGTGGCCCTCAACAAGCAGTTGAAGGACCATGACGCATTCCTAGAATGACCATTTGTTGCATGCTTAAGATCATATGAAGTAGTACTATGAGTCGGGACACAGGGATGTCCAATTCGCCATAGATGGTTGTACGCCTGTGTCAACATTAGACTATGAAAGGACTGTTAATTAGGCAACTTACAACTAAAAAGCTAAATAAAAACTACTTATCAAAAGTTATTCAATATAATGTCTAAATGTGCACTACAATTTTGTTAAGTGTTGCTATTTCTAATGCAAAAGAGTTTTGCATCCTAAGTTCGAATCGTATCAATTAACCTAGCATGACAGACTACGAAAGGTAAGCACACAACCTAGGAAAGTTAGTAAGTTTGGAAACACAAGAGATATGCACACTCCTTTGATGACGATTTCCCCTAGAATCGAGAAGCTCACGCTTCCCTTTAGTCCTCATTGGAGGCCCACACAAGAACCAAGCTCTCGATTGGGTAACCATACGGATAGGCCACAGGCCTTCCCCACATGCAAGTGTGACATTGTGTGGCCTTCTATCTCCTAGACTGCTCCCCTTCACATTCACCATCAAGCTTCCGGCCAAAACGTTGTGTGCCTCATTCCTTCGTACACCATAAGTAGACAAAACACAAATGCAATTGGTGTGATCTCAAAAGATTATGTAGCACTCGGTTTTAAAGATAAAACCAGATACACACTATATGTGAGCCCAGGAAGTCAAATCTCACATATAGCCACAAATAAGGGTAATATCAAAAGACAATACTTATTACATAACGTATTAGTAAAAAGGAAAATAACCTCAGAGTAAAGACAACGGAAAGTTGACTCTGATCTTCTGGTGAAGACTTCAAATCCACAGGGACGACTGACTGGTTGACCACAAGCCTAACTCCTCTAAACCAGCAATCTAGTACCCATCCGGGATTTTTATCCAATGTATAGAAAAGTAAAACAAGCGTAAGTACATGTTGTACTTAACAATTATATCATGGGGTTCATGAGGCTCAAAAAGGGCTGACACTGGTTTAACTGGGATTAGCCTTTGTTTATCATAATTTTAGCAATTGATTGGCAACAAGTTTATCCATAAGCCCATAAACTCGTGATCAAGTAAACATGAATAATGTATAGCATAAACGATTAATTATTAGCATCATCGTCCATTAGTGATCATCTCTATTCCATAAGGGTCCAAGGCCGCTCGTGTCCGTGAGCACGGCTATTATAACAATTTTTATACTCTGCAGAGTTTGTACACGTTCACTGTGAGTTGTGATTTACCCTTTCGCCCGAGGTAGCTATTCTCTTGACCCACTTCCAAGGAAGGTCGACAGGGTTCACTATGAAGCCTTTCAAAGAATTTGTCTAACAAGTTAGGGCCGCCAGGCGTATATGGCCCATCTCTAGGAGTGGCACGCGTGGGCATCGCAGCACGGTACACACTTCTCAGCAGCAAAGGAAACATACCCTACGCCTCAAAGGTAACCACTAACAAGCTTGAAAAGATCCTCATACTGAGCTAAAGCCAGAGCCATATGGCCCTCACAGCTGTACTGTAAGTCCCAGATGATCGCTTATAGATAAGTCCTTAGGGAGAGGAATCTGAAGCATATAAACACTCCAGCCCTCTATTTCCATGTGTACTAAAAAGTCATGTTTTAATTTTTATTGCATATATCATTAGTCAAGTTACAAGATCATGGTTTTGATTAAGCACTAGCAAAAACTATCCCAATGCATTATCCCAAAGGTTTTCAAGGTACAAGTTATCAAATATCTAGGATATTCTTAATGGTAACAAGGGAGACACATGCAATATGAATTAAGTGTTTAAATGTGAATAGGTAACAAGGATAATCCCATTCTATACTTGCCTTAACATTGCTTTTCCCCCAAAGCAATACGCTCAAAAGCCTTTAGTATCCAACTTCTAATCCTCTGCTTCCAATTCTCAGCTTCTAGTCTTCAGAGAACAGCTTCTTAATCACCACGTAAACCTCACCGATTGACTAAATCATATATCATCACACATACATCCATACACGGCATACAAATAAGAATATATGAGAACAGTACACCAACCAATAAAATAAGCAAAACGGTGTATCGCTACGAATACACAAATGCAAAAGACACGCTATACGCGATTCAACGAAAAAGCGACTAATGAAGCAATGGAAAATAAAACCTATCCATTTAACTTATTTTAACTGTAGAAACACAAGTAAATATTCTCATTAATCAACTTGATTTATTGCTTAAGAAAGAGCGTAGTATAAAACCTATATTGACTTTATATTCTAAAAACGATGCAAGTGATAGTATTAATACAATTAACTTTTTAACTGCCAAAACATATTTGAGTAACATGAGAACCACTAACGCCACTGCGTAGAACACGCCGATAATGAAACTATCGTTAAGAAGAAACAACTACCGAACAGTTTTATATATATTACAAAAGAAACATTTACGAGCTTGATTCATGTTAACTAAGAAAAACTATGTGAGTAGTACCCACTCAGGTTACTCAGAATGTATTCAATTTGAAAAGTTGAGTTAACAAAAGCCATACGAAAGCATCATGTGTTGAAGTTGAACTAAGCATACTATAAATTAAAAATGTATTAATGTTGATATTAATCATAATGATAGTGATTTATGAATGGACTGATGTATTCACCTAAGTTGCTTTTAATTTTAAACCCAGTTGCATAACCATTAAACAAATTAACATTTAACTTATAAATTTTTGAGATATGAGACATGTTAAACGTCACTGCTAACACGTAGCATTAGTCAAATTATATTTTAATTTAGAAACTGAGTTAGAGTAATCATGTTTTATTTATAAATATTGCCAGGTAGATTAAGCAAGTTAAACTTAAACTTGCAACAGTAAAATGCATGTGAGAGCATCTATACAAGTTTATATATACAACGGGTTTAAACTAACCAAACTTATAATTGAAAAGAATATTAATATCAACAATTAATCATATTAATATTATACATGAATTGCCGAGATATAAAACATATATTACTTAATTATAAAACTATTTGCATGCATACTTAATCATTTTAATATTTAATTATAAAAGCGTAATAAGGTAACATGGAACACATCGTCATGAACACGTATAACCCATTGCGATGAAACTCGGGCAATCGAATCGAAATTAAAAACCTAAATCGACTTTAATTAATCAGTGATTAATTAATTATAGACACAATTAACATTTTAATAAAATAAATTCATAAACATGTGATATGAAAACTAATAGCGCTACTACGTAGATCTCGACGACACGAAACTAACGCAACTAGAACGAACTGAAACGGAATTAAAATGATTAAACGACAGAGATTAACAACTGGATGGCTAAATTATAAATAGTTCATCTTCTACCTTGGCTACTTCGTACGTACAGACAGCATTGGCCATGGAGAGACCTGCTGCTCATGTAGAGGGCCGAGGACGGCCAGCAGAGGGGTGCCAGGTGTAGGCCGGCGGTGGCTCGGTGTGAGTCCCGCCCACAGGGCTGAGCAAGGGCGCATGGGATGGCGCTCAGGCGGCCGAAGCAGGCGGCGCCGGCTGCCTGGCTGTGCTTTCGCACGCAGGGCGCGGACGGGGTGGCGCAGGGCCATGGTCCAGGGGCGGCGGCACGCAGACCTAGGGTGCGGCTGGCCTGAAGGCGTCCGGTGGTGCGCACGAGACCAGCAGTGGCCGGAAACGAAGGAGCAGACCGCGTCCATGGTGGTTCCTCGCCGGAGAAGAAAAAGAGAGGTTAGGAAAACGATGAACGGGCATGGATTCGCGAAAAGGATGGCAAGACGGTGTAGAGGACGACGAGATCTACCTCGTAGTGGTGGTGGTCGATGCCGGAACGCGACGGTTTGGCCGGAAAAGCTCGCCGAAGAGTTCGCCAGAAACCTAGCTGTGCCAAACTTCGGCGTCCGATCTGCGGCGATAGGAGTGGCGGCTCACGAAACGGGCTGTACTTCTCAAATCCTCACGTCGAGGGCTACGCCGGCATATATATATATACATAGGGTTTGGAAATTTTGGAAAGTGAAGATATTTGTTAATTATTGATTTTTGGAATTAAAATATTTACAGAAAATCGGAAATTACTATTTAGGCTCCGAAAAATATCTCTGAGCTCCGAAAAATTCCAGAAAAATTCATAAGGATAGATGGAAGGATAAGGAACAGAACCAAAGTGGTTTTACTCCTGGAAAAGACTTTTAGATTGATCGAGAAAAAAGACAAAGCTCCAATAAATAGGAATTTAAGCCCGAAAATGGTCGGAAAGATTCCCGAAAAGAGAGGCATCGTTCTAACACGTCTTAAAACATTTTTCTAGCCTTTGGATTTTAAAAACAAAGCATCTTATCTAACTTTTGTTTTTGTAAGTTTTTAATTTCTTTTTAAACCACTACTTGAAAATAATATTTTGAAGATTGAGATTTGAATTTATTTTCCAAACCACTCATCACAAAAGTGCCAATGCAACGGCATCCAAATCACTCATCACAAAAGTACCAATGCAACTGCATGTATGCGCAAACATGTTGCTACCCTTATGTTGGATTTAATTTAAAGAAAGTTTTCTTTTACCTATGTTTTTATGAGCACAAAACAATTAACATAAATTGTTTTACTCTTTTTAGAAAGTAGCTAATTTTAGGGTGTTATAATTCTACCCCCTTAAGATGAATCTCATCCTCGAGATTCGGAAGACGTCGACTGAGATATGAGAATACTCCATCCTTGGATTCTTCTTTGCTTCCTCGTGTAGTTCCATCGTCTTGATAAAGATCCACTTTACTTTGCACACCTGTTGACCTTACTCCAAGTAATTTGCCTAACTAATTCCAAAATTTTGAAAGGTACCTTGATCAAGTCTCAGGTAACCCTAATCACTAGGCCATAATTCTCTTCATATGTTCACCTTTCAACAAGGCTTCCTTATGTTCTTGGTCCGAAAGATGATCTACCATCAATCTTCAAAGCATTAATGATCCTGGTGGAGTTGCTTGAACTGGGAATACAACTCTTAATTCTTGGTGTTACTCGAACCTTCTTAGCACAATTCTCCGTTGCTAAGGGCATCGGCCATGACTTCGCTTCTCGAAGTGATAGCACTTTTCCAAGTCACAATTAATCTCATTCCAACAAGGTTATCACAAGCTCAAGACCAACTTGGTGAAGGTATCCTATATATTCTTGTGATCCTCCTAGATATTACTTTTACTTTTAAGAAGATGGTACTTCCATTCTCCACAATGGATAGCTCCAGATAACCTGGTAGTTCAACTAACACATAAGAACACATCCTACACCTTCACAAGATGCATTATTGTAGATACAAAGTTCTTGTCCTGATCTAACAAGCTAATACTTAGGTTTTACTTTGACCTCTTGGACTCCTTCAAACACTTGGCTGAAGTTTTCTGATCCAAACTAACTTAAAAGCTTCTCCAGTAGCTCTACCAAAATCTTGATGATCTTGGATAAAACTTTCTTGGACTTCTAACCAAAACTCATTGAAACTCTGAGTTCTCTCTTACATCCTTGAGTACCACCACGCTTCCACTGCGCACTCTAATTTCCGTTGTGCAAACTCGAACGTATGATACTTCATCTTACCAATTCTTCCACTTGGCTACCCCCCTTAAGATCAGACAACTAGGGGACACCAAAGTATAGCTTGCATCATCTTGTGATTGCAGTCTATTGTTGTTCAGAATTTCCTCAGGATTTTTGATCGTCCAAAATCAGAGATGTGAACCGATAAAGATAGGTTGCTCCGAAGACGGGAATAGAAGAAAACCGTAACCCAACTATTTATTTCATTAATCCTTATACCTTAAACCTATGAACTAAATGAAATTATGGGAACACCCAACAAGATCATTGCAATCATTACAAAGATGCAAAACAAGTATAAACATAATGACAATTCGACAAAGCACTTAAAAATGCATAACTCATTCATCGACTCACTTGCGATACTATCGTTTTTATTACATAAGGGGCACAAATTCCTAATTCTTAAAAATGGCATGATTACAGGGACATCTCTCGCATGGGAGTGACACGTCATTCACTACATCAATTTCACCATATGCTTCTTTTGGGTTGGGTATCAGTGACACTTCCTAGTGGCAGTCCGGTTGTGATCTGACTTTGACTGCTTCCTTGGTGTAATTGTTGATTCTTCTATGGGTGATTTAACATAATGTCCTTCCTGCTGGCAATGATAACACTTTCTCTTAGCTGGATCTTTTGTGATGTCATACTCCACAGAATTGTTGCTTAGAGTATTGTTAGCTTGCTGACTCTGTAAGTTCATCTTTGTTTGACTAGACCAATTTTTAGCTCGCTTGATCTTTGGGGTTGAAACTCCATATAGGTGATTGTCCACCCATCTATGCATACCTCAGGTGGAAAGAGTGGAGTAACCTTAGCTTGAGAAACTTCCAATTCTTTAGAGTCTGAGTTTAACTGACTAGGGATTGGAGTTGGATGTGACAATGTAATAGAACTCAAATGTTGATTGCTTTCTAATTCTGACTCTGGTGAGATCTCCTTTCTCTTCTTATCCACATTATCCTTAGGTACAGGCTGAATACCTTCATACTCAATTCTTTCTCCTGATGGTGTTGTTAGAAGCACCGAACGCTGGGCATACTTGATCACTCCTTTACAAGCAGATAGCCATCCTATTCCAAGAATGACATCAATGTCCACTAACTCTAATTCAATAAGGTTTGCTTCAAATTTTACTCCTTTGATGTTAAGACTAACTCTTGGGCATTTGTGGTTTGCCTTCATTTCTCCTTCTGGGGTCTTAACTATCACTGGTCTCCTCATTGAAAGCATAGTTATCTTATGTTCCTCTACGTATGCACTAGAGATAAATGAATGTGAAGCTCTGGGGTCAAACAGCACTGTGGCAGAAGCTGAGTTTACTAGAATGAAACCATACACAACCTCCTTAGCTCCATGAATGGTAGTCATATCCATATTATTCAATCTTCCTTGGATGTAGTTTCTCTTTGCTTTACTTCCTTGCTCCTGTTTCTTCTGGACCTTCTGTTCTTGCTTCGGCTATGGGTGATCCTGGCATTCATGTGCCATTCTTCCAATATCTTCATTGGACTTCATATTCTTCCAAGCTTCTGCTACTTGTCTCTTCACTGGTCCCTTTGGTATGTTGGTTTGACCTTATGGCAAGCACTGTTGAAAACTCTTAGGTTGAGCCATACCTTCTGGTGCTTGTTGTTGCATAGCTACAAACTTCTCCTTGTCGGATGCAGTCAAGGACAACGTAGCTTGGTCCTCCTGACCTTTGATACCGGTGGTTTCCTCATTACGATCTATCTATATAGACAAAGATAGAGGATTGAGAATAGAGACAAAGTTTTCATAACAGACAGAGGCTGAAGTGAGCATAAATTTTAGCAAATAACAAGGTTGGAGAGAAAACAAGAACTAAGCAAGATAAAAGCATGCTAAAATGTCCAGTTCTATCTAGGCTTGCGTCCTACAGTCAGCATTGCTCTGATACCACTTTGTAGCACCCGATTTTAAAGACAAAACCAGATACACACTATATGTGAGCCTAGGAAGTCAAATCTCACATATAGCCACAAATAAGGGTAATATCAAAAGACAATACTTATTACATAACGTATTAGTAAAAAGGAAAATAACCTCAGAGTAAAGACAGTGGAAAGTTGACTCTGATCTTCTGGCAAAGACTTCAAATCCACAGGGATGACTGACTAGTTGACCACAAGCCTAACTCCTCCAAACCAGCAATCTAGTACCCATCCGGGATTTTTATCCAATGTATAGAAAAGTAAAACAAGCGTAAGTACATGTCGTACTTAACAATTATATCATGGGGTTCATGAGGCTCAAAAAGGGCTGACACTAGTTTAACTGCGATTAGCCTTTGTTTATCATAATTTTAGCAATTGATTGGCAACGAGTTTATCCATAAGCCCATAAACTCATGATCAAGTAAACATGAATAATGTATAGCATAAATGATTAATTATTAGCATCATCATCCATTAGTGATCATCTCTATTCCCCTAGAATCGAGAAGCTCACGCTTCCCCTTATTCCTCATTGGAGGACCACACAAGAACCAAGCTCTTGATTGGGTAACCATATGGATAGGCCACAGGCCTTCCCCACATGCAAGTGTGACACTGTGTGGCCTTCTATCTCCTGGACTGCTCCCCTTCACATTCAGAATCAAGCTTATGGCCAAAACATTGTGTGCCTCATTCCTTCGTACACCATAAGTAGCCAAAACACAAATGCAATTGGTGTGATCTCGAAAGATTATTAGCCCCTTGGAGTACAAGCACGGTGCATGCAATCACCGGGTAGCAAGTGGTATGCAAACCTCACTAACACTAGGCCTAACACATAGATCAAGCGCTAATTTGTGGTCTAAACTAGCCTAAGCACTATATAAAGCACTAAAAGCTTGCTTTTAATGATAAGGTCCTAGAAAACTTAAATACTAAACCGTATAGTTTTTCTTCCGCCATAAAAGACCAACTAAGCTACAATAAAAAGAAAGAATCACAATTAGCCTAGTTGGCTGCTGCTCTGCCTTTTGCCACTAACTTTGAGAAGGTAAATGGTATAACCACAAGAGGTGGCAAGTCTACTCGTGATCCACCATATCCGACAAGGACATGTAAGACACCAGTGGTAGTATAGGAAGAGGAGAAGAGAACCGATGAAGTTGAAGAAGTTGGGCCACAAGAGCGAGAGTTACAACAAGATTTTCATGACATGACCCTCCTACCGTTTCCATGCAGAAACCAGAAAACCAAAATGGATGAGTAGTTTGGTAAGTTCATAGAGATAGTTCAAAAGTAATATATCAATATTCCATTGCTAGATGTCATACAGGTACCTACCTATGCGAAGTATCTTAGAGACATCCTCAACAACAAAAGACCACTGCCTTCCACTAAGGTAATCAAGTTAACGGAGGAGTGTAGTGCGGCCATCCTAAACACTTCACGTGTCAAGAAGAAGGATCCAGGATGTTCCACTATCGATTGTTCTATCAGGAGCCAGAACTTTGAGATTGTGTTATGCGATCTTAGAGCAAGTGTCAGTGTCATGCCCAAAAAGGTTGTCAACAAGCTCAACTATTCTACGCTCATGCCAACACCAATGTGCTCGCAACTAGCCGACTAATCGGTCCGCTACCCTGCAAGAATCGCTGAAAACATTCTGGTAAAAATATGAAACTTTTTCATTCCCATAGATTTTGTAGTACTTGACATGCAGGAAGGCTTAAAGACACCCCACATTCTTGGGAGACCCTTCCTAAGCACTACAAATGCTCACATTGAAGGAAGAGCGATTCGCCTTCAAGCCAAGAACGGAACAATGCTCTAATTTGGAGTTGGGTGAAAAGCAAGTGCAACCGTTAAGGTCTCCATCTCTAGGACCGACTGATGCAACCGAAGAATAAACCCGAATGGAGAAGTCCGGTTCGGTGGACTTAAAATTCCAAACCCTTGCCAGGAGGTAACTCGATAGTTATCCATATTTACTTTTTCATACTGCATTAATCATTTTATCTTAGCATATTTACTTTTCAACACCTACATCATGAAACAAAAATTCTCATCATGGCATTATAAAAACTTAAGCGCCATGTAAATAATTTTTACGGAGTAAAAACCCATAAGAAATATTTACCGTGGAGGCATAAAAATTTAAAAATACCATCATTCATCTTGTTATATTTCATAGTATCATAACATATTTTTGCATTGCATTTTTATACATATATACGGTAGAAATATGGGAGACACATGGGACCCACTCAACCACCACCCATCACCTCCATCTCCACTCGACCTCCATTATTCACCACCATTCACACTCAACTCTATTCTGTCATATCTCCACCGAAAGAAAGCACCAACGGAGCTGATATTTTGCTTAAGGGTGAAGCAAAGATCCACCAGGAAATTGGAGAGGCCATTTGGCCAAGGTGTGGGGCTGGCCGGCCCCACCACTAGGCTGACCGGCCTACTGTTGTGCCCTCTATAAATCCCACTTCTTCCTTGTTGCTCTCGGCCTCCAACACAACACAATTCCAGCTCCTGAGTTTGGAATTCCATTTCAAAATTTTATAATTGAATTTCTTTTAAGAAGAAGTAGTGTTGGAGTAACAAAGAGTGAGAGGAAGTTTGGGGTGTAAAAGTAGTGCTAAAATCTTGAGAAAGAGACAGAGAGGTGCTGCTAAAATTTGAAAGAAAAATAGAGTTTAAGAGTGGCAGTGTTGTCCAAATCAAGAGAGGGAATTAAAAGAATTAAGATGAAAGTCATGCCAAAATCTTGATTGGAATATTTATTAGGTAATTTTGGACTGACTAACCCTCGGACTATTGACTCTGGATGGCTAACCACTAACATTTTTATCTCCTAATCCCGTTCCATGAGTTGTCTTGTTTTTGTATTTTTTGCGGGAAAATGAGCAAGATCGACGGCAAACTCAAGTAGATAATGTCATTCCATTCAACGAGGAGTTCTTCATCCCAAGCAAGCACCGACATGGAGGTCGATCCACCATCTCCTGCTATTGGAGCACCATGTCGATCAGCCCCCATGGAAAGGAACGTTCTTCTGCAAGAGAAGCAGCTCAAACTCTAGGGAGATAGGGAGAAGAACATCTAAAAGAAGCTAAAGACTCGGGATTTTGTCCTCACTCCTGCCTACGATCCAGCCCTACTACAAGCCATAGGTATGATCCGCTGAATTCGAACTTATTTTTAAGACCGTAGGATGGGAGGGTGCTTGGGAAATTAATGAACAGGGGTGTAAGCTTTTGACTATTGAATTCTTGTGCACTCTGCAACCCACCGATTCGGAAGTTTCATTTAAACTTTTTGGGAAAGAATTTTCTATTCCTAGAAAATTTTTAGTAAACTTTTTGGATTTCACTCTCAGTGCATAATTGATGTAGACTCCTCTATACAAGACTTTGATAGGAATAAGTTTTGGTGGGAGATTTCAAAAGAAATTGTTTGCTAGCATCCTCGCACCAATGAAATTCAGCACCCTACTTTGCGCTTCATGCATAAGTGGTTAGGCATTTCCTTATTTCCTAGAAGTGATTTTCGCACTATTTGGAATGATGAACTAAAACTACTTTATGATTTTCGCCATGATCAAAAGAAAGAAGGTCTCACTCGTAAAATTCATGATGACACAATGGTTAGAAATTCCTGGTCTTAAGGGAGATGTTGGGTGCACTTCTTTGGTCACCCGCATAGCTAAAAATTTGGGCCTACTAGAAAATGCTTTTATTACTTACATTGACGTTCACCATTGGCTTATTGATTATGATTATTTTAACATGCTCATATGTTAAAAAAGGGAAGAGATGGGAAACTTGTCATGATGTATATGGATTATACAACTGAGTTCCCGTTACTAGACCCAAACCTCGGTCTGTATGCAGTGGATTCATTTGTCTTTGATATATAGAGAAAGGTGGAAGCACCTCACAGGAGTGCCCCTACGAGGATCACTCGTAACCCACAGCCTCGGTACCATGGAGAGGACCCCATTCCAAAAGGCCCTGCCTTCACCAGCTACATAGGATTTGATCAAGCAGGACCTTCCTAGGTGCATCATCATGTGCATGTAGGTTGGGACCATTCAGGGATCTTCCCGTATGCACCAACCTGAACATGCTGGGTGGGAGCAGCCTTCTCTGCATCATTCAGAGAGTTCCTGGCAATAGGGCCCAAGTGGGCAGTGGCAGGACCACAATTTTGACTACTACCAGTAGCAGTCTTATGAGGAGGTCTCCAACATCTACTAGGGAGGACGCATGTCCTTCTTTGCTCGTGGCTTCCATGACAATCCCACGTGCCATCATGACCTAGCACATGGGCCACCATCTGCCGCCCATGGGTTACCATGAGCAGCAGATGGAACACACTTGCTTTGACACTAGGCTCACCACCATTGAGGAGAACCTAGCATGATATTCAGAACAATCTTCACCAACATTCCCTATGGCAAGAAGAAGCAGGACAATGCCTTGCTCCCATCCAACAGCACCAGAAGCAGGAGAACCAGAATTAGTAGTACTTATTCTAGGGTCCGATCGGAGTGGTCTTATATATTTATTACTGTGGAGTGGTCTAAAAAATGCATAACTGGGAGTGGCCTTATATATTTATCGGAGTGGTCTTATTAGCAGTACTTATTACTGTAAAAAATGCATAACTAAGAAAACAAAAAAAAATGCCTTTATCTTCTATATTTATTACTGTGGAGTGGTCTAAAAAACCAAACAAAAAGAGTGTGTATAGTTTGCTTTAAGTTTAATTTGCTTAAGATGTGCTTTAGTTTTTTAGAGCCAAATGAATCAAAAGAACTTGAAGACGATCTCACCTGATAGAAATGATGAATAAATGCTCTGTTATAATTCCTTTCAAGTACCTAGTTTTCAACCTTGAATTCTCCCGAGTTTTGGATAGAAATTGATTTGACATGAGAATTTATTATGAACTTGAAACTTGTGGGTAGCAATGCTTGATCTAAATCTAGGTAATTGACGGATATGATATGAGAAGGTCTGAGCTACTATTTATCTTGTTCCAAGTGATACTAAAGTTCTAGAGATTTATCTTTTGAAAAATATAAAAAATCCACATGATGAAATCCTTATATGACAAAGTTTGAATTCCTACCAGAGCCAAACATGTTTATATTTAGGCTAGGAAAGCTTCCACTCATATGCTACTTGTTTTGCATTGAGCTTAGTCAAGCATTGTTGAACCTTATGAGAGGTTTGTCATGCTCTTAAAATCAAGATCACATACACATCACCCACATATGCACTACTCCAACACTGGGAGTAGGCGCAAAAACATGCTTTCCATCTAGATCCATTAAAAATGTTTTACTCCTACACTAGGAGAAAACACCAAAAATATGCTTCATAGGTTTCCATCAAATAGATGCTCCAAGTTCTTGTTACTATCTCTCCAACAATTGCTATGCAGAAAAGAAGCATCGGCTATGCAAAAGTTATTCATAAAAAATAAAAAAGAGTTGAGAAAAAAATGGACAAGTGTCCGAGATATTTAAAACAATGGGTACTTAGATACCTGCCTTAAAAAGAAAGATGAATAAGATAGCCCATGTTTTCTTGCAAATATTTCTAAGTATCAAAAGAGACATGTTTTCAAGGAGCATAGTAGAATTAGGTTAGCCACCACATATATCCACCATATAGTCCACACATGCACATCTTGAATTGATTGTATGACTTAACTCTCTTTGGATCCGAGGTTTGACTTTACAATATATGTATTGCAAGAATGCTCTTTCGTGTTATTACCATTCCTATGAGCTCCACATAAGTCTTAGTTGTAGGAAAATAATGGAATAACATTACTATTGCCTTGGTGAGGATCCACAAATACCACACTATTTTGAGAGATTTGAGAGTATCATACAATGGAATCTCTGAGTTTTATTTTGAAAACTTGCAAAAACTCTAGGAATAATGGTTGAACAAAGAACATGAGACATAGTGCTTGACTTGATCGTTCTGTCTTTAAATTACTCAAGACCCAAGTGGAGGCTACAAGCCCCATAGTTGAAGGTAATATGGGTAAGTTTGAAAGACAGATCAATTTGTTCTAATTCGGAGAAGAATTCTAGTTTGAATGCATGTGTACTTTTGAGGAGTTGCTACAATGTTTTCAAAGAACCTAAGCTCTTGATCCATTGATAAGTTTAGCTTTGGTCAGGGACTAGCAAAGGTTAAGCTTGGGGGAGTTTGTTGACGGTAATCATCATTCATTATAAACTTCAATATAACTTCAAATAATGCATGAAAAAGATCACCAACATAGACTTAGGGGTTTAAAACAGACAATTTCCATGAGTTTTGGTGAATCTGTGTATTCAACAGTGTTATTTCATAAAACCATCAAGGACGATCAAAATGTCAAATTAAATTGTACTTATCCGCGGCGAAAAACTACTCCAAAAGGTTCTAGAGGACTCCAGAAGCCAAGTCACCGAAGCAAAGGGTAGGAGGCTGCTAGGTGGGGTCACCTAGCCCCACCTATAGGCTACCATGGCCCCTGGGCCCACATGTTAGCCCCTCCTTCGAATGTCGGTTCTCCACCGCCTCTTAGGTTGCATCTACGCCGTTCTTTAAGTCGGTTTGATCCAGGGGCTCTTGTTAGAGCTATGTCCTATATAACCTGTCCCCTGCCCCCTTCAGAGCATGCTGCCATAAGTCAAGATCAGACCAGAAATGAGGGTTTCCAGAGAGCAAGAGAATAAAGCTCCAATTCTTCAAGTTTCTAGTATAGGCTAGCTAGCAAGGTTCAAGTAGAGTGGGCTATTGCTTAGGATTCTGGATCTACTGTCTAGAGACTAGCATAGCCATTGTATCTCTATATTTATGACTTTGTGCTACTTCAATATTATGTTGCTATTTATTATGTTCCTAGTTTTCCCTAGTTATATGATTGATATAGTTATGATTGATGATGAATTTATGCATATGTTCGCAAGGCTCTTATCTTAGTACTCGAGTGAGTTAAGTGGTCAACATTATGTAAGCATGGTGCTTAGATATTGTTTGCATGTGGATGCATTCTGCACTCTGGGTCATGTGGTAGATTCGCAGATATGATACTCCTATTGAATCCTTTGTAGTCCACTCCCCGTTTATAGAGCAAGTAGAACGCGGTTGCGAAGGGAGACAAGCTCTGTTCTTGATCTTCCTTAGTAATGTTCCTTATGCATAGATCCAAAGTTAGTTATCCTATAGATGAGAGTGTATATACTTGAGTGTACAAAAGACTTAGTAAATAAGGAATGACTTAGGAATCTTCTGCTCTTAACGAATCTATAGCTTAGCCATACTACATTTTATGAGACTCTATTTCTATCTCTGGAATACCATTATTACCTTATATATATATATATATATATATATATATATATATATATATATATATATATATATATATATATATATTTGTCAGTGTCTCTATGCCAACACAACTCCATAGCTCCTCCCTGTGGTTAAAATATAAATAATTATACCTGGTATACTTTTGGTGAAATGCTACAATGGTATATTATCTATGCGCTTGCGGATACTTTAATATATATATATATATATATACTTTTCTTTTAAGTTTTCAAGTGTCATTTATAATTACCAACAACACATTTCTGGCATCATGCAAGGGAAAACAACTTAGTAAAGAGTGTTGCTATGAAATGTCAACACGAGGCTACATAGGAATGACTTGACAGCTTCATAGAGGTGCATATGACATTCTGTAGCACCCGTTTTTAAGAACAAAACAAGATACGCACCACATGTGAGCCCAGGAGGTCAATTCTCACATATAGCTACAAATAAAGGTAATATCAAAAGACAATGCTTAAATACATAATGTAATAGTATAAAGATTATAACCTTAGAGTATAGACAGCGTAAAGACAACTCCGATCTTTAGGCGAAGACTCCAAATCCACAGGGACAACTGACTGGATGATCACAAGCCTAATTCCTCTAAACTCTAGCAATCTGGTACCCATCCGGGATTTTTATCCAAATATGTGAAAAATAAAGCAAGCATAAGTACATGTCGTACTCAACAAATATAACATGGGGTTCATGAGGCTCAAAAGGCTGACACTGGTTTAACTGTGATTAGCTTTTAATGAGTCATCTTTTAGCAATTGGGTGGCAATAAGTTACAGATGATCAGGTAAACATGAATAATGAATAGCATAAACAATAATCATTAGTGAGCATCTTTATAGTATCATCAGTGTTCATCATCTATTCCATAAGGGTTCCAAGGCCGCTCGTGACCATGAGCATGGCTGATATACCAGTTTTACACTCTGCAGAGGTTGTACACTTTCACTGTGAGTCGTGATTTACCCTTTCACCCGAGGTAGCTAATCTCTTGACCCACTTCCAAGAAAGGTTGGCAGGGTACACTATGAAACCTTTCAAAGGTTCGTCTAACAAGTTAGGGCCATTAGATTCACTCGGCAAATAGATGTAGAGCCCCCCTTCTCGATGGCACAATGACGCGTAGCCTATACACAAGGGGACACAGGCCGCTCTATACCCGATTCGGCAAGCCATTCTTACACCAATAAAGGTAACCTCTAACAAGCTAGAAAAGGTCCTCATACTGAGCTAAAGCCAGAGCCATGTAGCCCTCACAGCTGTACTGTAAGTCCCGGATGATCACTTATAGATAAGTCCTTAGGGAGAGGAATCTAGAGCACCATAGAAATAGCCCAATGCTTTAGCCCCTGGTTCCATGTTGCTAAAAAGCATCTTTTAATGTTTATTGCATATACCATTAGTCAAGTTATAAGATCATAGTTGTAGTTGAGCACTAGCATCATACTACCCAATGCAACAACCCAAAGGCATCAAGGTACAGGGTAACAAACTACTAGGAAATCCTTAGTGGCAGTCAAGGTAGACACATGCAGTATGAATTAAATGATTAAAGGTGAATAGGTAACAAGGAAGATCCCATGCTATACTTGCCTTAAACACTAATCCTTCGGTAAGCTTTAATCTTCAACGTTCCTCTTTCTCTTCTTGATCACCACGTATATCTCACCGACTGGGCGAAATCATAAAGTACCACACAAGCATCCATACAATCATACATGAAGCAAACAATAGATCTAAATTAGAACAATACACCAATCATAAAATCAATATGAAAAGTTTGTAAAATGAATCTACGTCTCGCTACGAACATACAGACGCGAAAAGCACTCTAATCGGAGCTACGATGAAAAGATACATCTACCTGGAAGATCTACTCATAAAACTATTAGCTTCATGGGGTTTATTTATATAAAAACATATATAAGATATTTAATAATATAAATTGAGTCAAATTTAGATCTGAATTATAAAACTAAAGTAAAACATATCATATTTTATTTATAAAACCCAATTGCATAATTATTATTCAAATTAGAATTTAAACTATGAAATTCTAGAAATAGTGACATGGTAAACACTGTTACTAACACGTAGATCTCGTCGCTATGAATCTAGCACAACTTGAACAGGCTAAAACTGGAGTTAAAACATAGAAGATATGATTTAAACAAGATTTCCTTTAATAAAATAATAGATTAAATCTAGTCACAAATTTTAAAAGTTGAAAACACATCTAACAATGATATTAACATGTAGATTATGAAATTATGAACCTAACGCAATTTGAACGGATCGAATCGAAGTTAAAACGAAGAAGTTATGGCTAAAACAAGTTGAGTGGCAAAACTGTAAATAGTTGAAAACGTATTTTAGACTTAACCGAAACAAAATACGCTTTCCAAAGAAGAAAACGGACTCAGGGAAAATGTTTTGGACTGCCGGTTCAATTATTGAATAGGGCGGGGACTCTTTAGTAAAACAGCCACGCGAAAGGGTAAGTTCTATTCGTAGCCCTTGATCTATATTTGGACGGCCACGATCGAAACAGGAAGAGGAAGTGGCCGGAACAGGGCCTCCGCGCGAGGTGTCCGTGGCAGCGCCATGGCCGGCATGGCAGGCATTCTTGGGGAGGAGCCTATGGGCCATGAGAGAACGAACTAGGAACACAGGGAGAGGGAGAAGGAGAAGGAGATGGAGAACGCACCTAGAAGGTTATCAGTCGATGGGTATGGCTTGGTGAAGAAACAAGGTCGGATGGGGCGGACGGTAACCACCTGCAGGCATTTGGCAACGTCTGGTGAACAACAGCGTGCAACAAAGATAGAGGGGAAAGCGTAGGAAGCTTCATACCCTCGACACAGAACTCGGCAGGAGTACAAGAGCGTCGGGAAAGCAATGACGGTGAAGGACTGCGACGGCGGGTGACTGGCTCCTCAGCGAGATCTGTCAACGGCGCAAGGCTGGCTTGGGGTGAGGGCAGAGCAACATAGGGCATGGGGTAGGTAGTGGCAGGCACATGCATCCGATATTAAGGGCTGGCGCGGCTTGGGGCGCACGCAAAACGGAGGGAGACGGAGCTGACACGGACTGCGGCGCGGAGTCCGGCTCCGGTGCGAGCTAGAGGTGGGAGACGTGACTGATCGGTGGGCCAGACCTATTAGCAGGAGAGGGCAGAGGAGCACACGCTGCGGGCCTTGCTGGCCGGGACGCTAGGCCGGCACGAAAGGAAGAAAACAGGGCCGGTGGAAGAAAATGGGCCACGGGAAAAAATGGAGGAGGAGGAGCAGTGGGCTTGCACGCCAACCTCGGCCCATGCGGTGGGAGGAAGAGGGAAACTAGGGAGAGGGCTGGGGTGCTGGGCTCAGGAACAGAGGAAGGCCGGCTGGCTTGGAGCTAGACTACGCAGCTGCTCGGGCCAAAATGAGAGAGGGAAAGGATTTTCCACCTTCAAATTTTCTTTTCTTTTATTTCAAAGCCATTTCCAAATTCATTTTCAAAAGCAATTTAAACCAATTTGAATTTTAACCAAAACCACTCAATCAATTAAATCAAATGCACCGGCATGTATGCACATCCACAGTTTCTAAACCTTATATTAAATTTTAATTTCATGAAAATTTTTATTTCCTATGTTTTAACGAACACAAAATTCCAAATTTAATCATTTTAGCTCTATTTCCAAAAGAGACAAAATTTAGGGTGTTACACATTCTAGCTTAAGGATGAGTTGTTTATCCTAGAGGATGGAAGTGTTGCGGATACTTCTAGGTCTGTTTGGTTGAGCTGTGGCTGTGGAGAAAAGTTGTTGTGGGCTATGAGCTATAGAAAAGCTGAAGCTGTTTGGTGAAAACAAGTATAAACTATACCTCCTATCTTTATCTCTTGAAACAACTAGCAAAGCGTTCTTTATTCCATCCATTTCGAAAAGCAAAAAGCCAAAAGCAGGGTCTAAGATGCTTTAAAAATGTACTACAAAAAAGCAACAACTTCTAAAAAGCAGCCTCCAAGAAGCAGCCCCTTTGGTTAGGCTTTTAGCTTTTCAGAAGCAAAAGTAGCCCCAACAGCCCAACCAAATAGACCCTTTGTGAATAAGTCATACACACGCCACAATAGGTAGAAATCGGCATTTCCGGCACAGGACCGCGCAACATCAAGTGGTTGAAAAGCCTCAGTTGTTTAAAGTTTGCTATGTTTTTGCATGCATCCTAGTTTAGTAAGTTGAGCAAGGATTTTAGGGGTTGTTGAGGAATAATGAAGGCAAGAAAGGAGTTAGATTCACCTAATTTAGTTGTTCAGAGACCCCTCTCGAGGGGGGGGGCAAACATGCTGCCGCCCCATGCCCCATTGTCATCTAATCTACCAAAACATGTGCCTTGTTAGACTCATGGTGGTTCCGGCTATAGATGGCCAAATGGGTGGCATGGCCAGGCACTAGATTCAGTCCACTGAGGCATGGCCCTACTAGCAAATTATGTCATGTCATGCCTATCCATGGGCTATGCCATCAATCTAGGCATGACCCTATAACATCTTAGCTTGGCCAAGATGTGGTCCAATGGCCTAATGACCCACTAAGGCCACACCTACCAAGCATGCTAGGCACATGCCGCTACTGCCATTCTATCTTGCACCGCCGCCACCCCTGCATGAATCAGGAAGGGGAGGAACTCGCCGTTGTGCCTACGCCACAACAAGAGAGAATCAAGAGTGGGGAGGAGAGGAACGGAAGGTGTTTAGCTCAACTACTATTCTAGCTGCTCAGGATAAAGAAGGGGAGATATGGAAAGGTAGGTGGCCTCGGAAAAATTTTGCGAAGGCGATCCCGAAGGAGGGCACAGGATCAAGGGAAGGCGATGAAGGATCAGTATTAGGGGAGGGGAAATAGAATGTGACTGGGGGAGAAAGCCGATGCTATAGGAGGGGGAGCGGGAATGATGGGAGGTGATATTGGAGGTAGGGTTTATGGTGTCAGCAGTTATATAGTAGAAACTAACGGTCTGCATTTGACCGACCAGTAATCAGACCTAGGTTGGTATAGCACGCCGTGCTAGGTTAGTGGACTAGGCACGGCCCGCCCATCGGGTTGGGCTAGAAAGAAATTCTGACGATACTGACTGATTGACCAGTGAATGAACTTTTTTTGGCACTATCATCGACCACATCCTGATAGTATAGATTGCTGGGCTATGGGAATTAACTTCAAACATGTCGTATTCTGTTACATGTAGTCTTAAATGGAGGTAAATGCAGCATGTCTGAATCATTTGGCTTTATATATTTCATATATTTTATAAAACATGAAAAAGAGAATTTGAACGATCTAAGCACACTCCCAATGCATGAAACTATTAGCAGTTTCTATAGCATAGGATATCGTACCAAGAAACTATCTTTTCCAGTACAAGATTTTCTATAGTATAGGACATAAGTAGTGATAGAAACCATATTCGCTCTCCTAATGGGCAATGAGTAGTTTCTTGTCCATTGATAACCGTGAAGACCCAATTTCCTAGTTAGACCTGATTTCTTGGATTTTTTCCTCTCTTTCCTTATTAAATCACTTGCCACATTAGCAAATTGCCTACATGGTGGTGCAATTAAAATCTATAGAAACTATCATAGTTTCTGCATTGTGAGTCACTAGTACACTCGGACCTTTCACAAGCCACGTCGTAACCCTCATCGTAGTCCAATTTTGGCTTCGGCAGTAAGCTACTGGTAGTGTTGATCATAGCCCTCACCGTCATTATCTGAGACCGACTGCAGTGTACACTACACCGTTGTATTGGCTTATGATCTAGTCCGTGATAAGGCCCTTACTTCTGTTGCATTGAAGCATGACCCATCTGTGGGTATACACTAACACTGCTGCATTGGCAAACGATCCGCCTATGTGGAGGCTATCATCACTATCACGTGGGCACATCAACCGCTGGTATAGTGGTCACCAGCACCATCACTTTGTGCTTTGAACCAACTATCTACGGTGCAGCTTTGCTATCACTTCGACGACTGAGACGTCTATAGAGGTAAAGATCACCATCGCTTCAACATATAAACCGTCAGTACAAAGGTCATAGTCACCGTCACCTTGCACTATGATCCACCTTTGATGATCATTTAGTCAGTGTCGGGTTAGTAAACGATTCGGCAATGATACACTTTTATCTCTGCGGCATAATACATACAACGATGGTGTTGGACGTTTGTACGACCAACGACGATGGTGATAACAAAACAATAAACGACCCTTAATAGCTTACTGAACACAAAGCATATAGATGTTCTTACAATAACAATGGACACTTAACATAATATCTTTCTCAACTGATGTCCTAACACAAGTGGTACATAGATTGCAAACTAAAGGTACTGATCTCTATAGACTTACATAACGAAACGACGTAGTTGTGCTCCTCCTATGTGGCACTCCTGCTTGCTAGGTAAAAATGAATATAATTAGTGTATCCTTCGAATTGGTAGGCAATGCACCATGGAACCCCTCTTCTTCCACCTAGCCAATGCAGGAAAATTGTTCAAAAGCACTCAGACTCCACCTGCACAAAGCAACACAATTAATAATATTCAACACACCATTCCTTTAGTTACAAAAACCAAATTGGCCTATATATAATCAAAACAACTATCTACCTAGGACAATGGCATGACGTAATTACAACAAAATACATCATATGCACCTTTACTGCTTTGCTAATGACTCCATGAACAAGGGGACATAAGGAAGATAGTGAGGTCCGCCGCTCATACATAATGGTTTCTAGGTAGTTCTAGGATAGCCAATGGCCCAGGCAGGGAGGACATGAACGTTACTGCGGCTCATGTCATATGGAAGCAATGATTTGTCCTCCCTAACAAGGAAATGAAATTCCATTCTAGATGAACTACAATCACTTTATAGGCCGCATCACAATCCTTGGCACAAATTTCAATATTCTTCTTTCCAAATAGCTCTAGCTTGGTCATCTTTTGCTTCAATGTCCATTTCCTAGTACCATAGTCTTCAAGGATCTAGATTGAAAGCTCATACCTATTCAAAGTATCAGCAGTACATAAACACAACTGACCATGAGCTTCATGGATGGAGATTGCATCACCAGTTGGCCTATGAATTTTCCTCCACGTCTTTCCCTCCATATCAATAGCAACTATCTAGGTGAACTCCAGCATGTGCATAAAACCATTAACAAACACACATTTTCCATATGTGGATACTACAATACCCTCGCCCCATTCAGATTCTTTAAACATCCATGCTCTAGTTTTAGATGAGTAGATGTTGACACCTATGGAGTCATCATCGTTGATCCTATATTCAAACACATGGAAGTGCGAGGAGACTATCAGAACAAACCCCATGCGAGATGAACCATAAGAATGGTTGCAATCTGGCAGTAGCAACCATTTCTTAGTCACCGGATTGCAGACAACATAGCAAAACCTAGAGTACCAGAAGAGGATGAGGCCATGGGAGCAATATGAGATCATGACATCCTAAATGGGGAAGGGCAAGAAGGATAAGGATGGGTATTCACCATTGATGTTGGTGTAGTTGCGTTTGCATCTCTAGCTATGGTAGAAGAATCCGACAAGAATCTAGGATAGCTCCTTACTGGTACTCTGATCCTGAGATGAGGCTATTCTAGGAGCGACGGATAAGGAGCAAGTGGTGAGGAAGCTAACGATGAGGACTAAGACATGGTCTATGAGGTGGCCACTTCGTTCCTCTTGTTGGGGGCCTCCTCCTCCATCTTGACGAGGATCTAGTGGAGCGAGGATGGTGATGGAAGTGGCGGTGCTGTCGCCTAAATTAGAGAAGGAGCGACTGCGGAGATGTGTTTGTGAGCTCATTAATAATCAGATGAAAGCTTCATTCGTACTCAGATGAGTGAAGAAGGGAATAGAAATCCAAGAACAATGAATAAGGGAAGTGCGAAAGCATTACCATTGCCTTTGGATCTTGTGGCATTGAGCTCTAGTGGCGACGGTGGTGATGAGTACCAGCCTAGTCATCGGTGGAGCACTAGCTTGTCGACGGTGACTGGCAGCTTGCACGCTGCTGAGTAGGGGTGGTCACATAGTTTGGCACTAGGGAGCTGGGGCGGTGATGAGGAACAACAGCATAGAGGAGGAGAAAGATACAGTGGGAAGCGTCCTTTGTAAGCAACTATATCAGACGCGGGAATGCAAATTTCTACAAAACTTTGTAAATACGCGTGGGAGTGACGTGTAGGACTCACGCCCGGGCTTAGGAAATTGACCAAAGTGGCGGTGAGCACAATTGATGGTGATAATTGGGAGATGTTAGCACCTACTAACGATGGACATGTCATACGGTCTGCAAACTCTAAGGCGCACAAATGGAATGTTCAAGTCATAGCAAACAGAGATGAACTCAAAGTAATAACTACTAAATATTATGAACATTTTTATTCAGGATGCAGAGGCATGTTACAATTGAACTACTCATATGGAGCATTATGAATGATGTCCTTTGCATCCACCATGGCCAAGACACCATCGTCCATGGTGGAGAAATCGCCGATCAGGTTCTCGCTCTGCCGATAGCTTGTCTCTCCCCAGGAACCCCGACTCCACCACTAGTCAGGTCCTCACCCAGCTAAAACTAGGGTGGTGGCCATGGCCGAAGCGGCCCCTAGGCGAATGCAGTACATGGCCAGCTCCATGACCCATGGCGGCACGGTGCGTAGGCAGTCCGCCATGGCCGTCCCCACAAGCGCAGGAGACAAAAGCAAGCGGACAGCGTTGCCTACTGCTGCATGGAGGTCTTAATAGCGCCTGTTGCTCTCAGCTACCATCCGGGAGGAGACACGGGTGTTGTCCTTGGCTACCTGGCAAAGGAGGATCACCTCCGCCGCCTCACCCTGTGTGGCAATCAGCTGCTTCTAGATAGCTGAAAAGGAGACAAGAAAATGCTACAACAAAAGACATGACATAACACATAGTGAAAAAGCAAGAGGTCGAATGCCTTACCAGCGAGGCGCGCTTGGGCCTCGGCGGTGGCAAGCTCCGTTGTGGCCAGTTTCCTGCTTCGCGGTGGCAATGGAGAGACACAACCGGTCCACCTCCTGGCTCTCCTCATGGAGGGCAGAGGTGGCCATGTCTAGCTGCTCCACCAACTCATGGACATCATTCGCCCCCCATCATCGTCGGAGATAGCTGGAAGCATGGATCAGCTATCTAGTGGCGGCGCCACCGAACTGCTCTGCCCGTCCCGTCGCAGCATCGCACAAATGCAAGGACAAGCAGGGACAACCTCTTGTGACTGTTCCATTAGGTGCTTCGTTGCCCGATCCTTCATTGGATGAGATCTAAAAGATGGGTTGTCAAGGCGAAACATCAGACGAAGAAGATAGAACAAGAAGATATGCATCTATAATGAGTTTAGAAAAGGAATCATGTACTTGCTTCCCCACCTTAGCCTATGCTTTTATAGAAGGATGGGCGAGTTAGGCACCCATTGGAGTTCCCTTCGATTGCACTCAATGAGAGCAGGAGTTAAGGCGAGGCCATGTCTCGCACGATCTTAGTGGAGCATGATTCTACCGGCGGAAGTAACGGTGATGGAACAGTGTTGGAAGTTAGATGGAGAAAATTGACTCGACAACGTAGCTCGGCCCCTCTAGCGCTAACCACGTGATTTTGGGGAGACGAAGTGACAAATAGCTAACCTATTTTATTCTTATTGACTGCTTTGAATTATCTTTTGTAATGCCAGAGGTAGGTGATTTACATGCAAAATTAGGGGGTTCACATGGTTTATGTGGTTCAAACGGTTTACACCGTTGGGGCCTCTAATTAGTAATCGTAATTCGTAATAAGATAGTAAGATAAGATTCTTTCATACTAAATTTTTGCCACATTTTCATACATGGTTTACGCGATTCACATGGTTCAGAGGATGACGATTAACTTCCTTAAGACGTTCGACATCCCCGCACTGTGGAACCTTCAAGAATGGACCGATCATAAAATCCTAAGAGGGTTTTTGGAACTCATCTTGCTCCACTCTGATCCACCTCATCCCTAGTGCTCCGTTGTGCCATGACATCGCTCCCCGACCTAAGGATCCATCTTTTGTCACCGCTGCGCATGTCCTCGTTCCACAGAGAAGCTCCCAATAGATGTGGCTGTTGAGATTGCTTGCCGCGTCGCTGCGGCTGCAGTGGATCAAATGGAAGATCTTGGCAGCCTGCGGGCAACCTGTTCGTAGATGTGTAGGGTGTGTGGTGAAGCCATAGTGGGACGGAGCATACCACTACAGTGGGTGTTGTTGCATGGGATCCAACATGGGACCTACAACCGGTTCTTCGACCACGAGCGCGCCAAGCTCATCACCAGGCTTTCTAGCGTCGGCAATCTAGAGGCCTACTTCTACACTAGGATGTGCACTGCCTTCGTGGAAGACCACAGCGTGCTCATGCCACAGATCAACATGCTTGAGCGCTCCACCATGACAGGCTATGATGTTGCTACATTTGTTCTATCTCTTGTGCTCCACAGGTCCAGTAGTGGTGCCGGCAACAACAACATTGTCCGACGATGGTTGAGGAAGGTCCAAGGTGATGAAGCAGGCCCAGAGGTGAATGTGACATGGAAGAATGAGTGTTTACACCAAAATTGGGAAGAAGAACGCGAGAACTCGAAGCTTCCAGGATTGTGTCATCAAGGAATCGAATAGATGTGAATCGTATTAGCTGATTTAGATGTGATGTCAGAATCAGCTATTTTATGGATGACGTCAGCAGACGGTGTTAATGGGCTATACTTGAGTGGCGCCAGGAAGATGTGTCGGACTTTACAAATAAGGAAAATTGGGGTCCAGGTTATTATTATTAAGTTAGGAAGTTTTCTTTTATTCCAAGAATTGTAATGAGTCGTATTTGAGTAGGATTCGTGTTTAGCTTCCAGATATAAATATTAGACCATGGTTATTATAAAAAAAGGATGAACACTCAATCAATACAATCTTTTCGGCTTTCTTCATCGCATTAGGAGTAGGAGTACTGTAGATCTTGGCAAGTTCTTCAGCAAACAGGGCTGCATCGACTGATCGACCTCTAGCTTGCTTTTGAGTACCGTCATGACTTGTATTGTGCTTGCAAAGCTACATCAGCTGATTGATCATTTATGAGCCATAATATAAGTTAGTTATCGATCTGTATTGTAGTTTGTAAGGCTGCATCAGCTGATTGATCTCTTACGAATCATAATATAGATCAAAGTTATCAATCTTGTGTTAAATAACTTGTTATTTAATACAATATATCAGTTATCGAATCTGCTAAGATTAGTAAGATTTTCCTTGCTGTTTTTGGTTGATTCACCGGTTATCGATCTTGCTATAATTAATGTTTTATTAATTATAACAAAATCACACGATTGAGATAGAGATAGATCGGTATCATATCATCTTAATTGGGCGTCCTTTGATCTGGTCATGCTTCAAATCTTATAATTGATGGCTTAATTAAGCTAGATCGGTTGTTTTACTCTTTTCATCAGACTTATCGGCTCGATGCTTTATATCGATCATGTTCCATTTAGCCGATGATGCTTTCTGATGTTCCATGAACATCGGTTATTTTGATTCGTATCATTATTGTTTAATATTAGCCGATAATCCTTGATTTAAAGATCTTTATTTCATGGATACGCTAGATATCGACTATTTAGTCGATAGCCTCATTGAATCGCCTATCTAGCCAGTACATTTGTTACTATTTGGTACAACACCGACAAGTTCCACATTTAATTACTGATAAGATTTTCTCTCCTTGTCAATTGTAGGTCAAATTGACTGGCACGTCATTGGGTTTTCAGAATCGGCTGGTTCTATGTTAAACCCAAGCAGATCTCTAGTCTCAGTTCCACTCAGATCTTCCGGCTTGCTGTGCGTTGATCACATCGCCACATTTTTGTGTCAACACACTTTTTGGCACATTCGGTGGGACCACAATCGTCATGGTGGTTCACAACAACAAGGACATTCTTATGGTACCTTATCAAGACTTACCTGATGAGGATAAAGATGTCATTGGTAAGGCTATTGAGGTGTTTCAGAACAAGTGTTTGTTGTCATACACCAAAACACGTGACTAATAAAGTTATTTAGAAATATCCACTGCCGAGAGTTTTGATGCATGGACAGTTAGATATAGACAAAGTTGATGGTAGGCGTTTCTTTGTAGAAGCTATCAACAAATCTATTCATGATGCAATGTTGAATCATATACAGCTTTCTTGAATATATTCCACAATACCATGAAGGAAGCGTTTCATGGATTTCCACTTGATCAGGTTGGACCGGCTTATTACAATATTCCACATCCATCGACTCAGGGGACTAATCAAGCTAGGTACTAGCCATCAAGAAGCAGCACTAGCTAAGAGTGATGATGCCTAGGCAATTCAAAATTCGTCTGAGCAAATTCACGGTGCCATTACTAATCAAATGCAATATAATCCTGGATCATCAGTACATCATGTGCAACAGCCGACAGGGCAAGTTCATAATTAGATGGTTAATTTTGGTATATCAGGCCAAATACCACCGTCATCTCAAAAAATAGCACCATCAGGTTCAAAGGATTCATAGAGATATAGATCCTAATATTTTCAATCAGAGATTTCAAATAGTAAATCAGCAAGGGGCTCGACAGATAGATATTCCTCAAGGATATCATTATGGTTCAAATTATAATACCCTTAATATGATTCCAAATCCAGGATATCAAGGTATTCAGAATTTCAATCTGCAGATGGGTCAGCAATTGCCAAGAAATTCAAACTCAATTGCTGATGAATTATTGCTCAGAGTAACCAAAATGGTGAAAAATCAGTTTGGTTTAAAACCAAAAGGGTAGACCTTTTCGTACAAATGTCGATATCTAGAGTGGTATAATTTAGTAGCCCTTCCTATGAATTGCAGGCTTCTAGAATTTGCTAAGTTCACTGGTCAAGATTGCTCAAGTACAATAGAACATGTTTGTCGATATCTTACTCAGTTGGGTGAAGCCTCTATTGAGGAAGCGCATCGAGTTCATTTCTTCTCTTTGTCCCTGTTAGGACCAGCTTTTCACTTAGTTTTCATCACTAGTGGTTAATTCTATTGCCAATTGGAGTGATCTTGAAAAGAAATTTCATACATATTTTTACACTAGAACAGGGGAAAGAAAGATCACAAATTTAACAACTATAAAGCAAAGAGCTAATGAATTGGGTGTTGAGTTCCTTCAGAGATTCCGAAGAAACAAGAAACTTATGCTTTTCGTTGAATTTGACTGATGATCAGCTAGCTACATTGGCTTGTTCGAGGAATGTTGCTAGCATGGAGAGAAAAGTTGCTTGGGCAAGAATTTGACAATTTAGGTCAATTGGCTCAATGGGTAGCAGCACTTAATAGCCAATTCCAGAACATGCGCAGGGATACCCGAATCTAGAAGAATGCTGCAATCGCTGAAGCTTATAATCCATATTTAGTCGATGATGATGATGAAGAAGAGGAAATTATTGTAGCTGAATGGAATTGGGGTAAAAAGATAGTAATGGTTCCAAATCCTTGGGGAAAAGAAGTTGAAGAAAGTTATGATTTTGATGTTACAAAAGCAGACAAACTTTTTGATTTCTTGCTTGAGAAGGGACATATTAAACTGCCTGCCAATCATGTTATATTACCTCCCAATCAGTTGAAGAATAAGAAGTTCTACAAGTACCATAACACTACTTCTCATACTACTAATGATTGCAGGATTTTTCGATAGCATATTCAAAGGGCTATTCAACAAGGGAAGCTTAAATTTGATATAGCTCGAAAAATGAAAGTTGATGATAATCCTTTCCCAAAGGATTAGAATATGGTTAATGCTAAGTTGTTCAAAGGGAAAGCTAAAGTTCTAACATCAAGCCAAATCAAGAGAAACTAGGAATAGTTGATCCGGAGATGCAAATATCGGCTGATGAATATAGAGAAATCAAAAGGCATCGTGACCAACAAAAGAGACAATATGAGCAGGGAGAAACAGTCGAGAGATGGTGCGATGAGACCACTGTGTTACATCTCAAATTCTATTGAATAAATGACAATGGCAGAAGGAGAAAGATTATCAGTGTTGGTTAGAAGAGAAGGAATATCAACGTCAACAAGAAGAAGAAAGATATGAAAGAGAATGAGCTGAGTCACATTGGAATTGCCTTTTCTTCAAACATTGTTGGAACGAAGGTTTGAGATTGCCTACTAGAAATAATTGTCCAGAATGTAGCGAAAAATATTGGGAGTTTAGGCAATCTCAAGTCAATCGTCGGTCTATCCGTGATCGAATTGAATATCAACATAATGATGTGGATCGGCGCTTAAAAAATAGAAGCATTCATGATCGTCTTAGAGAGCGAGTTGTTGATTCAGAACTAGGCTGACTATGAAGAAGAAGATGATGAAGAGTATGTTTGGTAGGAAAGACAGTGGTGTCCCGGAGGTTTAATAAGAAGTCAGAAAAGAAGAGTACAACGCCTAAGGAGTAGAGAATTAGAATAGGCTCCAAAATCTAGTAAACCTGCAAGTATGGCGTGCTAAACAAATAACCGATAAGGGTCAACCATCGACTAATATTCAAATGGCTTTTCTTTTACCATATGAATTTAAAGCTCTAGCAGATCAAGAAGTTTACTCGGATTTTGATGAATCAGAGTATGAAGAGATGACAGCTTAGTTGACATGGATACAACAAGCTATATTTGATAAACCAATTAAGCATCGACATTTGAAGGCTTTATATGTGAAAGGTTTTGTCGATGGGAAGCCGATGAGTAAAATGTTGGTTGATGGAGGTGCTTTTGTTAATTTCGATGCATTATACTACTTTTCGCAATCTTGGTAAAGGACCAGAAGATCTAATTGAGGCTGACATAATGCTTAAGGATTTTGGGGGTAATGCGTCCAAGACCAGGGGGGCAATAAATGTTGAATTGATAATTAGAAGCAAGACTTTGCTCACTACATTCTTTTTCATTAATAGAAAGGGTTTATACAGTTTACTCCTTGGTCGTGATTGGATTCATGCCAATTGTTATGTACCATCGACTATGCATCAATGCTTGATTCAGTGGCATGGAGACAATGTTGAGCTAGTTCATGCTGATGATTCTATGAGTATAGCAACAGCTGATCCAATGTATTGGGAACTAAAAGATTTTTAGTGTTTTTCTAGCAAGTGATGGGAAGGAGGCTTCATTAGAAACAATGATGAAGGCCAACAACTGATCTGAATAGTCAGCTCTGAAAGTTTGTTTTAATGGATAATCCAATAGATGGTACGGATGGTATACTAGGACATGGCTTTACGTCGGCCAATGAGTTAGAAGAAATAGAAATTGATCCTAGAGATAGGCCTAGGCCAACGTATGTAAGTGCTAAATTGGATCCTAAGTATAAACAAGAATTGATAGATTTGTTAAAGGAATTTAAAGATTATTTTGCCTAGGAATATTATGAAATGTCTAGCTTAGATTGATCAATTGTTGAACATCAGATGCCAATCAAACCAAGATATCGGCCATTTAAACAATCTCCAAGGAGATTTAATCCAAATGTTCTTGATGACATTAAGGAGATTGAAAGACTACTAGAAGCAAAATTTATCCAACCTTGCCGATATGCAGAGTGGATATCGAGTGTAGTTCCTGTGTATAAGAAAAATGGGAAGTTGAGAGTCTGTATTGATTTCAGATATTTGAAAAGGGCTACACCGATGGATGGTTATCCGATGCCAATAGCCGATATGTTGGTGGATGCAGTGGCCGGGCACAAGGTAATTAGTTTTATGGATGGTAATGCAGGTTATAATCAAATTTTTATGGCTGAAGAAGACATAGCAAAAATAGCATTTTGGTGCCCTGGTGCAATTGGCTTATTCGCTAGTTATTAATCAGTTGATTGGCCTGTATGAATGTACAGATGATATTCTAAAGGGATACCATGGTGAATGTCGAAAGTTACTTGAGGGGTTTCCTCTTACTTCTCTTCGGCATATTCTGAGAGCACAGAATCAAGAGGCCAATCAATTAGCTCAGAATGCCTCAGGCAATCGAGTGTTTCAAGAATTCTTAAGTAGTGAGACCTTGGCTAATAATTGGATAGTTGAAATAGCCGATTACCTCAAGAATCCATCACAAAAGGTTACTAGAAAATTGAGATATAAATCGACTAAGTATAGATAATCAGTTGTATTACAAAATAGTCGATGGGGTTTTGCTTAAATGTTTAAGTGAAGAGGAAGCAAGAGTATTGATGGGGAAGTACATGATGGAATATGCAGAGCTCATCAATTGGCTTATAAAATAAAATGGGTTATTCACAGGTCTGGATATTTCTAGCCAACAATATTAGAAGATTATTTTGAATATTACAAGGGGTGTCAGGATTGTTAGCAATTTGGTAATGTTCAGAAATTGCCTGCATTACCTATGAACCCAATAATTAAGCCATGGCCATTCCGAGGCTCGGGAATTGATTTGATTGGCTAGATTTTTTTAGCTTCAAGTAGAGGGCACAAGTTTGTATTGGTAGCAACAGATTATTTTACTAAGTGGGTTGAGGTGATTCCTTTGAAAACAATAACTTCAAAGAATATGGTTGATTTTGTCAATGAGCATATTGTTTATCATTTTGGGATTCCTCAAACCATTACTACTGATCAAGGGACAATGTTCACATCAGAGGAATTCCGAAGTTTTTGCTGCCAGTATGGGAATTAATTGCTAAATACTTCTCCTTATTATGCTCAAGCTAATGGCCAAGCAGTGACATCCAATCAAATTTTGATTAAGTTGATTAAGAAGAAAATTGAAGAGCAACCAAGGAAGTGGCACTTGACACTTAATGAAGCATTGTGGGTATATAGGATGGCTTTCCATGGATCGATTAAATCATCACCTTATGAGTTAGTATATGGGGATAATGCAGTTCTTCCTTGGGAGATTCAGTCTAGATCAAGACGTGTTACATTGCAAAATGATTTGACAGCCGAAGTCTAGAAAAACCATATGATGGATGATTTGGAGGACTAAAGTTGTCATCGGCTGCGCGCTCTTGAAAATATTGTGGCCAATAAATTAAGGGTTGCAAGGCATTATAATAAAAAGGTTAACAACAAATAATTTTGCGAAGGACGGTTAGTTTGGAAAGTAAGATTGCCGATTGGGAGCAAAAGCCAATATGATATGTATCGCATATAGAGCAAAAATATACACAAAGACAATCATGATTCATATTACGGCAGTTTCAGAGATAAATTCACAAGGAAAAGGCAAAAACTTTGTTCATTCATTGTTTGCTCCTAGTAAAGATTAATCGAACACTTTGTTCACAACATCTTGGGCTAGTGTGATGTCTACAATGGCCGCTGCAGTGTCGTCGAAGTCCTCAATCAGCTCCTCGTACATGTTGGGATCATCGGCCATTGGGAAGCCTGGCTCCATGGCGCGGAGGTCGTGCCTAGTCTAGACTTGCACCACAGCTAGAGCCACCATTGCGCCACGATGAATGCCATGGAGGGCAATCTCCTGGGCGTGCATTGGGATGTCGTGCGGACGGTTGATGAGTAGAGGGACCCGGGTGTTGATGGTCGACGTAGCTATGTTTGCCGCCAGTTGGAGGTTTTCCAACTGTACCATTAGGGCTAGCAATCAAAGAGGCAGGAAGATTGTCAAGAAAGGGGTAGTGAAGATAAGAGTGAGGGTTTTCTTGGAACTAAGCTTACCCACCACCATGGCATCGGACTCGGCCAACCTCGCCCGAGCGGCGTTGGTTTCCTCCTCTGATGACGAGGTGGGCGTCCTGGGAGACCTCGAGACGGATCTCAAGCTAACCATTTTCTTCGAGTTGCCTCGGAATAACAGTCCTTGGTAGGCCTCCACTCATGGAGGAAGCACCAGGCGTCATCGCCAGTATACGAGTCAGAGGAGTCGGACGATGAGTCCAGTGCGGGGGCAGCAGTAGACGCAGCATTGGAGGGCTTCACCGGCCCTGGGAGGAGGAGGAAGGAGCCTGCTATTCAAGACAACTCTATGGACAAGTTAGAGGATGAGTAGTTTGCCATAAGCAGAGGGCGTTTGGTATTACCTCATGCGGTGAAGGCGCTAGTTCATTGGCATATCCTCCTCCGGGATCTCATCTGCTGCATGCTTGTCGTGGTTATCTTCGTCGGCCATGGGTGCTAGTTTAGATCTTGAGAGGAGGAGGATAGGAAACCGCTACATGGTTTTTGAAGGTAGAAGGACACGAGAGAATGAGAATAGTTGTGGGTGTAGATGTGTTTGAGGCCAAAGCCCTGGACTGGTATTTATAGCCACAAAGGCAAGATGGTGGATATCCTAGGACGTGTGAAAGCAACCCCAATTGATGGAAGGGGAAGCGCCGCTTCACTAAAACCGAGGGGAATGCGACGTTGATGACTGAGAAGGAATTCAAAGGGTTTTGTGATAAAAGCCGTTTTTAGATTCAGTTAAGTCAGAGTAAAGTCAGAAATCGGAAATCGGCTAATTCAAATCAGCTCTTCTAGCCGAACCAAAAAGTATAGTTATCATCAGGTTTATGTGCTACCAATACTGGAATATAAATTACAAGTTAAGAGCATCATGAATTGCTCATAGTACTTTCAGCCGAATAGTATCAACTTTTGCAATTTGTTCTTTATCTTATTCGGCTGATCCGGGAATGCTCTCAAGACTAGCTGTGAATAGTTTTGCCTTCTTTGGCCTTAGTCAACATTTCTTGTTTCTTCTGTTTGATAGCATTGGGGATCTGAGTCAAGTTGGATTCATGACATTCGATGATGGCTTTCACACTTTCTAGTTCTTTTTCAAGCTTAGCACGCCTAACTCTCAACTGATTTAGTTGTGGTTCAATTTTGGAAGAAGAATTCTTCAAATTGTCGATCAATTGTGCTAATTCTTTGGCTTCATGTTTGTTAGAATTCTTTTTGGCCATCAAAGCTTCACGGTCAATCAGATTTCTTTGAGCCTTTTTCACCTTGGGAGCTTGGTCCTCAATATTGGATATAGGTATCAAGGCCGCAAGATTTGGGGTCAAATTATGCTTTATGGCCAAGAAGAATCTTCTCATTGGGTTTGCATCCTGGACCAAATCAGCTATATTCCTCTTGAGCATTGGCAGCATGTCTTTTAACTGATTTTTGGTCTCATCTAATAAAGTCTCTTGGGAAGAAATGGCTAATTATCTAATCTCAATTTCGCCTATGTATTCTTCAAAGTTGAAGGAGTAGCTCAGAGCTAGAGAATTAAGTACCTACATGCGAACAAAAGGAATCTTATTAGAAATGGAAAATGGGTTGACAATGAGATGAATGGTGAGGGGAACACAGTACCTTTCTGGAAGAGACTTTGGCTGAGGAGAAGGAACAACCGATGATGTGCCAACATCTTTTTCAACATTTGGTTGAATCGGCTCTAGACTTTTGATGCTGGTGTCTACAGGCATCAAAAGGTTTTTTGGTTTATATTTGTTATAGAAGGACAAGAATGAGCATATAAATTTCTTACCATCGATTGTTTGCTGAGTTGGAGAATCAATGGGTTGGGTATCAGCATCAACAATATCATCTTCAACTGTTGGATTGTTAGACCTTTGCTCTTGTGCAGATGTTTTCTCAGGTGGTATCTGATAAAGAAGAGTGATTAGAGAAGAGTGAGGATTACATAAGATTGAAAGGCTTAAGGAGATACCTTGGTAGCATCAGGAGGTGAAGTAGAGTGGTTCTCATCTTCTGCTATTTTGGGTCAGTCAGAAGCATCGGTTTTTTCAATTGTAATCGGCTCCTTAGGGGGATTAGCCGATGAGAGATTGGTAGACGCCAATTCAAATGCCTAGGACAACAATTCAGGACCCAAGGCAGATTGAGATGCAATAGTCGATGGCTGCAAGGAAGGGATTGAATTAGAAGTCAAATATCATCTTAAGAGGGAAGATAAGTTAAGTTACCTAAGCAATTAACACTACAAGATTTTCGGTCTACTGCAACGCCGAAGAATTGCAACGTAGAAAATTTGGTTGCCAGAGATTGTTGTATTACAACCATTCTAAAAAATGGTAGCGATACATGCCTTTAATACAACGGTTTTCAAGATGTTGCAAAGCTCTGTTGCATTTGGTGGACGATATTGCAATGGTGAAAAAAGGTTGCAGTAGACTTGATTTTGGTTGCAATTGTGTGGTAGTACTGCAACTATATTTACGTTAGTTGCATTTGGTTTTGACTATTGCTACGGTTTTTTTGTGTTGCATAAAATTTGACAAGCGTTGCAAATGCTAGATCTGTAGTAGTGAGTGCCCTAATTGATCATGAAACCTGTGGCGCGTCACACAACTTGCATCACAGCCAGGACCATCGATCTGCACAATGTTTTAGGTTTATTAAGTTCTCCTTAATTTTATCTCGCAACGAGATAAGACCGATGCACTCAAGTCACTGGGTGTCATCACTTTGTAATTAAGCAATGGGTGCCATCACGATGTAATTAACCAACTTACAAGGAATTTATGTTTCATTACATTGGTATTGTTACATTAGCTAGTATGGCTGTGCAAGCATTTTCTTCACAATATTATCAGACGGCTATCAGAGACAATCTCGGCCTGACCTATCCAACTACCGTGAGTCGACGCTTAGGGTATCCCCAATGGTTCTGAGATAGCTAGTCTAAGAAGAATTCTATTAGCTATCAAAGAGAGAGACGAAATAGCCAGCGACTCTCAAATAGCTAGTATAGCACGATCTTCTAGAAACCCTCCACTACAGTGTTCATTTTTTATTATTTTCAAGCCTCATCTAGCGAGCTGTTTGCAAATTGCCATTGAGGGTGTCCTAGTTCAAGCCTTCAAGGATTGTTTTGCTACTAATACGCCTTACATTGTACTAATTAATTAACCTTAGGAGTCGTCTTTCTTATCGAGATTGCCAGGCACACATTATAGGAGTAGTTCTTAAGCGCCCATGCCTGAATTTGTCAAAGTCGTTGCCAAAACCTCGAGGTCACCTCTGCGATGTCAACCACACACTGCGAGAACAGAATCGTTTGGGTGATCAGGGAATGACTGTGTTGATCTTCAAACATGCATGCATGCAGTCCGTTAAGACTTCATGCATGTAGGTCGTCGTTTACTAATACTGTTTGTATAATGCTAGAGCCTGATACAAAACAAATATAAACCCTGTGTTACATTACTGTGGGTGATCTCGTTATCTTTCGGCTGTCGTGTCAGCAGCTGTTCATGTTTCACAGTGCTGGAGAGAATGGTAAAATGCATAGTCATGAGGATCATGCATTTTCGAGTTTATTGTAGTATGAATGTTTTTTGCAGGTTTTTGTGGACCGTAACGATTCATCCCAAGCAAAAGCCAAGAAAAAGCAAAAAAAATTCCTTGTGAAAGTAAAAAAAATCACTCGATCTTTTGCTTGTTCTCAGGTAGGGTCAAATGGAGTGTACTCCCTCCGTCCCATTTTAACTGTCATTGTCGCTTTCCGAGAAGTCACATGTACTCAACCTTAACCAAATATATATGAGAAAAGAGCTTTGCTATGGTACACCCATTACCTTATAAGAGGTAAGATCTTGAATGAATCTGAGCCCTTGATTTTGAAAATGCATACAACATTTAAATAAACAATAATTAACTAAAATATTTAGAAAAAATAAAAAGAAAAGGCAGGAAATCTCAGCCCGTCCTTCAGCATTATTGGCCTCCTTCTTTATCCCTGTGTTGACTACTGAGTAAACAAGAAAATCTATATACATGCTGCTAGTAGTCGATATCACATACGACGCAACTAGCGCCCGGATGTCCGGACGCCCCTTGTGACCATCCAATTGAGATAATAGGAGTCGTCCAAATCTCATCGAATAAAGCAAGGACGGAAATAAAGTGGACATATCTGATGCAATAGAACGAGTGTGCCCCCGCGTGCGGCCTGTCCCCCACTGTGCCACCATGCCACGTCGCGTCGCCATCCCCCGCCGTGCCGCCATCCCCTGCGCGCCCGTTGCCCTCTACGCCCCATCCCCACCGTGCTTCATCACCCGAATGTCCAATGAGAAATTTTCCATGGGAAGATCTGTTGCAACACGGAGCAATGTGAGATGCAACATTAGAAGTATTACTTGTTTGCAACATCAGAAAAAGTTTCTTGCAACATCATAACAAGGTTACTGCAACAATAGAACAAAGCTACTGCAATACGAGATGCAAGATCAGAAAAAAGAGACTAGTACAACAAAGAAATATTACTTGTTGCAACATCACAACAAGGCTACTGCAACAACAGAACAAAGCGCAATGCGAGAAGCAACATCAGAAAAAAACAGATGCAACAAAGAAATATTACTTATTGCAAATCAGAACAAGGCTAATGCAACAACAGAACAAAGCGCAATGGGAGAAGCAACATCAGAAAAAGAGACTAATGCAACAAAATGAAGTTACTTGTTGCAACATCAGAAGAAGGCTATGCAAGATGCAACATCAGAAACAAAAAAATGACTAATGCAATAAAGAAATATTACTTGTTGCAACAGCAAACACAAGGTAGTGCAACAGAGGTCGACGGAACCCTAGCTATCGCCACGCCCCTTAGATCCAGAGGAGGAGTAGGAGGAGGGCTCAGATCTAGAGGAGGAGGTGGAGGAGGAGAGGGGCTCAGATCTAGAGAAGGACCGACCTATCTCGCCGGAGCCGCCGCTAGTCGTCCTCTCCTCTGGTGGGGGGAGGGAGGGAGCGAGCTGAGGGAGGGAGTGAGGGAGCGCAGGTGGCGGGACAGCAGCGAGCTATGGGGCGCGGCATCCGTCCGGGGGGCGCAAGCTAGCCCGGAGAGCGGCGCGGCGGAGTGGCAACAAGTGGCACGCGGGGGGAGCGGACTGTGTCACAGGATGCCGGAGAAGCAACGAGTGGGCGCGGGGGGAGCGGGGTGGGTCACGGGATGGGATAACGATGCCGATGGGATAAGGAGTGGGGATCACGGGGCCACGTCCGGACGGAAGCTGGGTGGATGCCCAGTTCGTATCAATTTTGTATCACATATATTGCATTCTACCAACGAATTAGAATCTTCAAGCATACTCTTTAAGAGTTAAGTACAAAGTACTGATAATGTGATACTATAATGTGATACTCTTTAAGAGTTTAAGTACAAAGTACAAAGTACTGTTAGTCCCAAAAGATATGTAAACCCTGGGTTACATTACTATGGGTGATCTCGGTATCTTTTGATTGTCGTGTCACCAGCTGTGCATGCATCACAGCGCTGGAGAGAATGGTCAAATACATAGGCCTTGTTTGGATACTCTAGCACAGCTAGAGGTTAGAGTTAGTTTCTAGCTCAGGACTAACCCGGAACTAACTCTAGCCTAAGAGATGTTTTGATACAAGGGTTAAAATGATAATAAATGTGCTTTTCAAATCATTGGTGCGGGTGAAAGTAGAGAGAAAACAGTGGACCCCACCTCAAATAGCCCCAACTAGCCCAAATAATCACCTCTTTGGGGGGATAGTTTTTTAGGGTGGGCTAGTTGCAAATAACCCACTCTAGCCCTCCTGTTTGGCTACTTTAGGGCTAATTGAGCTCCAACTAGCCCAAACTAGCTCTAACCCATGGATCCAAACAGGGCCATAGTCATGAGGATCATGCATATTTTAGTTTACTGTAGTACGCATGTTTTTTACAAGTTTTTGGACCGTAACTATTCATCCCAAGCAAAAGCCAAGAAAAGGTAAAATAAATCCTTGCGAAAGTAAAAAAAAAATCACTCTTCCTTTTGTTCTGAGGCAGGGTCAAATGGAGTGTACTCCCTCCGCCCCTTTTTTAACTGTCGTCTCGCTACCTTATATAAAACATAATTAGTAATAAAAGTACTAATGTGTGAAAGGTTTTAGTGCCTGGACAGTTTTGTCTCGTATATATATATAGCTGAAAGCTGGGTTTAGTACCAGTGCAAGTCCGAAAATCGGCAAAGAGCTAGTTTAGTTTCAATGGGCCTTCCAAACACCGATGATGAATGCTAAAACTTAATTTGCGCCATCCACAATCTATGGATGGAGATGAGACGTAGCTGGTCTGCCTAGTCATCTAAAGAGAGCGTAACAAGTACTACTTTGCAACTTGCATATACTTAATGTTCAAGTAAAGGAGCTCCATTAATTACAGTGGATTTTAAAAGCTTCCACTTGGTCTCCTATTGAAACACTGCTACCATTAACGTGTGCAAGCTATGAAAGTAAAGAACCACTGCGTGGTCTCCAACACTATAAATACCCATGCAGCATTCACTGGGAACTCATCTCAACTCAAACACTCTATAGTGGTGGCTCACAATGGCTAGCACAAAGCTAATATCACTAGGACTCATTGTCCTCATGAGCATGGGATTAGCCAATGCTGTAAGGGTGGCTAGATACTCTAGTGCTGATGGGACCGGCACTGGAGGGGGAGGGGGCGGCGGATATGCGAACGGCGGGGGATTAGGGTCTGGGTCTGGCACCGGATCGGGTGATAGTAGTCCTTATGGTGCCCATGCAAGTGCTGGAGGGGGTGGTGCAGGTGGTGGAACTAGCCAATATGGTGGGTCCGGATATGGTTCAGGGTTAGGGTCAGGTTCAGGATCTAGTACATATAGTCAAGGAGTGTATTCAGAATTTGGTCCAAATGGAGGAGAATCTTCTAATGCTGGTGGTGCCGGTGGTGGTGGGGGTGGAGGACAAGCTGGAGGTGCTTGGAATTCCAATGCTCAAGGATCCAGTAGCGGCACCGGTTCTGGCTCTAGTTATGCTAACAGGTATTGGGATGGTTCAAGTGATGCGGGTGCAAGTGCTAATGGCATTGGTAGTGGCACAGGAAATAGTGAGAATGGTGGTGGTGGCGGTGGTTCTGGTGCCGGAACTGGATATGGCAATGCCTACCCATAAATTCCATATAAGCCAATCTAAAGTTGGAGCCCATGGTCATCCTTCCTTGTTTGAAGCCGTAGAGTTATTTGTTTTCTTTGTCCCTTTGTTACACTTTTGTTAGTATTAAATTAATAAAGGGTCCAACTGTTCTAGCAATAGTAGCAGTCTTGTAAGGTCCTTATATGAAGATGTTGTAACCATGTCTGTTTGTGAAAGGAAAAAATAACTTGTCCATCGCATGTGGCCACTATATCTAAAAAAATACTACGTTCTCTTTGGAGTGATTAAGTTGAGACGCCTACACCGTGCATGTTCGCATGATTATCAAAATAGTATATACCGATGAACTAGCTAGAGTAGTTTATATCACTTACGACGATAACTCCATCTAGGTCAATCCAGCCTACACTACTGGATCCGACGCCTTTGCCGAGTGCCGGCCGCACTCGGCAAAGAAGTGGTCGGCAAAGGAATCTTTGCCGAGTGCCACGTGGCAGGCACTCGGCAAAGGATTTGCCGAGTGCCACACTAGCACTCGGCAAAGGTAACGGGCGCCGTCAACTTGACGGCACCCTTTGCCGAGTGCCGACGTGTTAGGTACTCGGCAAAGGAATTTTTTTTTGAAAATTTCTTCGCCGAGTGCTGACGTGTCAGGCACTCGGCATTTTTTTTTGAAAAATTCTTTGCCGAGTGCTGGCACTCGGCAAAGGTTTGGTCACTTTGCCGAGTGCCACGCCAGCAGTCGGCAAAGCTGGGCTCTGCTGGGAAAAATGCCCAGCTTTGCCGAGTGCTGGCACTCGGCAAAGCTGGATTTTTTTTGTTTTTTTTTCTGTTTTCTTGCATTCCAGACATGCAATTTCACATATATTCATGATAATAAACTAGAATATCACATAAAAATCACATTTCATCATCAAATGACGTCTCAACACGATATAAGTTCATAACAAGTTCATAACATGTCCAAAACCTACAAGAAAACAACGGCGCGAAGGTCGATAATCACAGCGGCATGAAGGCCGACATCACAGCGGCACGAAGGCCGACAACTCCACAAGCGGGCAGTAGAGGTACCTAGCTCGACCCGGCGTCCCCAGGGGCCCCAGAGCCCCCACCTTGCTCCCACAGAGACCACCCTGACTGCGGCGCCGCCTGGAACATCGAGTAGGGCCCGGGTGCCCCTGCTGCGTCGGTGGAGGAGGAGCGGTACCTGGCCACGTGAAGCCCTGAGTCGGGAAGGTCGGGTGAGCCGGCCACTCGTGCGGTGGAGAAGGGCCCAGTGGAGGGCTGGCACCTGGAGGAGTCGGGTTCTAACCCGCCGACTGTTCCTGCACAAAGGACAAGTGATCTCATTAGTACCTGCAAGATGGCCGCACAAGCTAAAGCAACAGGCAATATACTCACCGGAGTTGCTATAGGAGTAGGCACAGGAAAAGGTGGTGGAGCGAAGATCGAGGCAGGGAGCTCGTGCTGCTGCATTCTCGGGATCTGAAGGCCCCGGAAGTAGGCGGCAAAGTCCTGCATCTGACGCTGGTAGTGCTGCGTGACAGCCGCCAGCTACCGCTGATGGGCCACCGCCATGTTCTGCTGGTTCGTCTACAATTGTGCGATCTGGGCCTGCAATATTACACCCGCAAAGTTGATGGTATGTGAAAGCAAGGTACATGTGTGAAACGAGTGAACGACGAATGAAACTGCACTTACCTGAAATGCCGAGAACATTTGCGCGTTGCTCGGCTGCCGAGGCGCTATGGGGATGTCGGAGGAGCTCCTGGTCCCGTCTCGTTGAATCTAGCTCAGCGTGGGAACAGAGGACGACTTGATGGCGCTGTTGGCCATCCAGTACCTGGCTGTGCTGCTTCCCTCCTCCCAACCTCATCAAGAGGTCTGTGTCCAGGGGGTCGGTGGCGGGGTCGAACGTCTCCCCATGGCGCTGGCGAGCCAGCGGAGGTGTACTCAGGCGAGCTTGGGGTAGACGCTCGTGTTGGTGTATGCGTCGGGCCCTGTCTGCCGGGTCGTAGACGTTGTCCACCACCAGTCACTTTGCCCTTGTGAGCAAGGGCGTACCCCCGTGAACTCGTTGATGACCTACCCACCATGCGACTGTGTCTGCGAGGAAAACACAAACATGGTTACAAGTAATGACAATTGAGCGCTAGAATTAATAGATCAACAGAAGCATACCCATCTTTCCATGAACACTGGGAGGGACTGGTTCCCTTGGTGGTGTGGTGCCCCTCGCATCTATAGGCGGCGCTCCCGACATTCTCTGCGCCTCTGGTACGCCGCGTCCATGGTCCACTCACGCACAATGGCCGCCCAACAGTCCTTGTAGTTGTCGCACCACCCCGGACACATCTGCATGACATCAAGTATTTGACATGCCAGAAGATGAATTGAATGTTTCACGGAAGGAATCACAATGAATGTTTCCTACTTAATTACCTGCATGTACTGTGCCTCTGTGAGGTCGGTCTCCCTCTGGAGTATCATCTCCCTGACTTGCGGCTTCTTCACCACCTGGCCAAGCACGTCGGCGTAGTAGCTGATGACGCACTGGAGATGCGCCTCATGGTACAGGTCCTTGAGACGATCTTTGCAGACCGCCTCTTGCACTCATGCTGCATGCTGCTCTCTCCCCTCCTCGCACGTGAAGAAGTCCTGCACACAGACATCATGTATCATTTCATTGTTTCAAGAACGTCCAACGAATGCATAGTATTGAGAAATGCGGTGCGATGAAAATACTCACCCAGAACTCCCTCTTGATCATCGCCGCAAGGGTATCATCGTTGGAGTCCGTGACGCTGGAGAAGTGCTCCCACTTCATGGGCGCTTGTACCTCACCCTTGTGGGTGACGAAGCCAGGGTAGTACTCCCTAATCAGCAGGCCCTGGATGCCATTGATATGGCATGAACCAGCTCCATCCGCTCACAAACGTCCAACTACTGCACGAGTCATTAACAACAATTGTTAGTCTACAGTTCGATTTTCAACATGTCATATGAACAAGTAGTGAAATCAACAATGGTTACTTACGTCTCACCCACGGGTCGAATCACCGGGCGGCGGGAAGGGAGCGGCCATGGCTTGGGGAGCGACGAGGGCCCACGCTGGTAGGGCTTGCTCGAACCTGAGGAAGTCGTCTCGCCTGGTGTCGGCTCGCCCCCGTCGTTGTCGTCATTCGTCGCCACTAGTCACCGGTCGTCGTCGTCGTCCCACCTTGCGGGTGTAACTAGAACCGACCAATTATACGAAATTAAGTAAGAAAATCATCCACCAGAGCAGACGATTTAGCAAACTTAAGCCCGTATAACCCAGTAGTCTGTGAAATCACGAAGGATTTCAAACCAACTCACATCCCAGCCAAGATCGTAATAAGTTTAGCGGTCACCATCACATATTACATAAAAGTTCGCATCTCAGATACATCAGAGTTTAAGCATAGTTATTACAAAATGAGTTCGAATAAAAGTAGCGAAAGCCATTTGTTCAAAACCACACACACTCACACGGAGTTCAAATACAGTGCCAGCTAATGATCATCTCCAACAAAAGCATCAGACGAGACATAAGGAATGACCATGCCCATGGTCCTAAGCATCACCCATCGCAGGATAAAGGCAGTTGATACAGTAGCCGTAATACATCTGCCCATATGCAACAAGTGGGAATAAAACCCTAAATACGAGAAGGTACTCAGCTAGACTTACTCGACATAACCGAAATAAGTGACACCAAGGATTATGAAGGCTTTATAGTAGGGTAGCTGACTCATTTGCAAAGAAAGCATTTTTAGCATTTCAAGAACCTTTCTAAAAGCATTATTGCCAAATTAATTATTTATAACCTGTCGACTAGATTTGCACCTACACTAGAGCAACTAGGTGATTAAGCCAATAATGATAATCAATGATCATTAAACAACTTCCATAATGTCATATTCATTATAACTGTCCAAATGTTCCATCAACATTACTACGATGAAGCTACTCAAGTCAAGTGCTCACTATCCAGGAGCGATGGCGATTCGAATCGATTCCTAACCAGCTGGTGATTTATTCCTTACACAAACCTCACTCACCCGCTAAAGTGAGATATTGATCACCGAGTCAACTATCCAGGAATCTCGAGTTTGCCAGGAACCACATGTACTCGGGGGCCGACCGGTCTTATCATCTTGCCCCCGTGTCCTACCACACCTGCTCCCGCATAGTGCGCTGCGGGCAATCTACTCGGCCCGAATAATCTTCCAGCTTTGCGGTCGGAAGGTACTTTATCCGGCCAGCTAAATGTAAGGCATGCGTTCAACATGACTCGAGGCCCAACAATGATCGGTCCTTAGTCGACACAGATGGAAAGCACTACAGTTCAAAACTCTGTAAGTCTCCGTCCGGTCTCAACTTCATTTAACACTTAGTTATACCATGACTTCATAGTCATCCAAGCAGATCTAGGTAACCACCTATAGCTCGTAGGTGACAGGAAATCACCCGACTTCTACTGGTCTAAGCCAGCTAAGCATTGACTCGACCGCGGATACCAGGGTAACAAGGATATAGTATAACAAAGGTAGACAAGGTATAATGCAGCAATGGTTGCAAACAACTCCTGAACGTAATGCATCAATTAAAGTAAAGCATTGAATTAAAAATTGCAAACCGGGAGAAAATGCTCCGGGGCTTGCCTCTCTCGAAGGAGCTCGGGCGGTGATCGGGGCACTCCGGAAGTTCCTCAACGTCCTCCTTGTCGGCTTCGGGCACTTCCTGCGGCTGCACCTCGAGCTGCTCCTCAGGCTCCTCGGGTATGATGACTGGGTTCTTGGTTTGCGATCCTATATGATGCAATGTGCGTAAGTGCTTATGCCATCAGTGCATTGGATGAGATGAATACAATGGATATGCTTGAATGCAAGGTAGTCAACATCATCCAAGAACATATACTACAAGCACATGTCATCTACTGCATTCTCTTCTACTACTAATATGCTAAGTCAACACATCTCATTAAATGCTTCAAAGATACACCAAAACCAAAGCTTCACTAATTTCTTAATCACACATAAAGCAACACTTGATTAAACCCTAATTAATAATAGGTTTGAATAGTAACATCTATTTTTATGGTAGTCTTAGAAAATTACCATAGCACAGTACTACCCTAAGTAGTCTACCATCAGATTTTCATGGTATTTGAATGAGTGGATTAGCCTACACAAAAATAACAAGCTATGGCATGATTATGAACATGAAAATACTTTGTACTATGAAAAGTGTCAAACAACAGAGTTAGCATTTTTCCTATGTTCTACACAATAAATAATCACTGTACAAAAATTATCACATGCATGTTTTATACAATCTTTGCTCTCTAGCAAAAATAACAAAAATCAGCCATTAAAGGTACTTGAACTACACCTCATATTTTTTTCTACAGTACATGCATGACACATATTTTTCCTAGGAAGTACATTACATAAGAAGATTAACAAACTTAGAAATCATATTTTTCTGAAGCCTATAGGTTTTTCTACACATTTTTCAAGTTATCAGCAATATCAAGGATTAAATAAAGCTCTACAGAAAAGTATCTCAAAAATGACATGCAATAATTTTCTCATGTAGATCTGGTGACAAGGAACCTAGAAAAATTTATTTCAATAGATTTGGAGCAAATTTGAGTATACAAATATTTTCCAAATCATTTCTCTTTTCAAATAATAAAAGAAAAACTGAAAACGTAATTTTCCTATTACTACTAGGCCGGCCCGTGGGAACCAACTGGCCCATGGCCACTTTTGGCCTGTGCAGTCCGAGCGAAGGGAAAGGGTGGCCTGGCTCGGGGCTTCGGCCCACGGCCACTTGGCCCAGCTCGGCCGAGGCGAAACGGTCACGCCCCGCCGGCGCTCCGGACGACACGGTGGCGCGGCATGCTCGCGTGCGGGCACCTCCCGGCCACAGCAAGGCACAGGGGGGGGCGCACAAGATGTGCAAGGGCAAGGCGGGCATGGTGCGCGTGGAAGGAGGAAGATAGGAAGGTAGAGCCGGGCTGTCCGCGCGGGCACGAGCTCCAGCGAGCTCGGCCACGGTGGTGCGGAGACGAAAACCGACCACAACCGCCTCTCACCTCGATGACAGCGGCCGAACGTAGGCGCAAATGATGGAGTTTGACGAGGCGGAGCTATGGACTAGAAGTATGTGGTGGAGGTGCGGTGGAGCTCGCGCGAGGCGGCGGCAGAGGTGGTGCGGTGCTCAGCGGCGCTGTGCTCTGCCGTGGCGAGAGGAGGGGCGAGCACGGGAGAGCGAGAGAGCAGGCGAGAGTGAGTGGAGAGGAGCACAGCACAGTCGGCAAAAGAAGGCGCACGCGTGGAGGCGGAGTCAGGCCATGGCTGCCGCGCGGTGGACGTCGCCGGCGCATGGTCGCCACGCGGCGATCGCGTTCTGACGCGGTCGGGAAACTGCGCGGTGCAGCGCGGAGGCAGGCCAGATGCACGCGGGGCTGGGCTGGGCCGAGGCAAGGTGGGCTGGCGCGGGCGCGGGAGGTTCGCTGGGCTGGCTTGGGTCGTGGGCCGAGAAACGGGGCGACGGCCCGCGAAAGGAGAAAACATTTTTCTAAATTTCTATTTTTAATAAATTTTCAAATATCAGTTTTCAAATATCATTTTGAGCAAGAAAATGACATCTTTTGAAAATGGCCCAAAAATAAAAGTTGCTTAGAATTTAATCCTCTACAACTTTGCTTTTATGTCCAAAGTCCAATTCTTGCTAGATTTTGAATTATAAATTTAAAGTCAATTTTAACTCAAAACCCTAATTTTGGAGAATTATTTTTAAAGCAAAATTTGGCAATAATTTAAATACAAACTTTGCTCCAAAAATTGTGCTAGATAATTCTAGATGATTTACAATCATTGCCAAACAAGTTCTACTAACCTAGCAAGCATAATGAGGGCAAAAACAACTCTAAACAAGTGTATGCAACATTCATGTTTCACAAGCATGTTTCATATGTTTCGAAGCAGTGTTTCAGTTGTTATTTACATGATTAGGCATGTATGATTAGGATGCTTGATGATGCATGTTATGCATGATTTGTAGTGCCTAAATGCTGGCATAACACCGGGGTGTTACAACTCTCCCCCCTTATAAAAATCTTGTCCCAAGATTTGGGTGACGAACCATTTGTTATAAAAATCTTCATAAGCTTTTTGTAGATATTCTCCCGTTTCCCAAGTTGCATCTCCCTCATCATGATGATCCCACTGTATCTTGTATGTTTTCACCACACTATTCTGAAGTAGTACGTTCTTTAGTGTCTAACACACGGACCGGTTGCTCACGATACACCAAATCTGATTTGAGTTGGATACCTCGAGGTTCTATTCTTTCCTCCGGAACACGCAAACATTTCTTGAGATGTGATACATGGAAAACTAGGAAGACGGTACTCATTGTCTTAGGTAACTCTAACTTGTAGGCTACTGGACCTCTTTTTTCCAAGATCCTGTATGGTCCTACGAATCTAGCGGCAAGCTTTCTTCGGACTCCAAACCTTTTCTTCTTCATTGGCGTGACCTTCAGATAAACATAGTCACCAACTTCAAACACAAGGGGTCTCCTTCTTCTGTCTGCATAACTTTTCTGATGTGATTGAGCTGCCTTCATATTTTGCTGAATAATATGAACTTTCTTCTTAGCTTCTTCTACAAAGTCAATGCCATAATACCTTCTATCTCCAGGCTTGACCCAATTTAATGGTGTTCTACATTTTCTGCCATACAAAGCTTCGAATGGAGCCATCTTGATGCTTTCTTGATAACTATTATTATAAGAAAACTCAGCTAATGGTAACCATGACTCCCATGATCCCTTAGAAGACAACACACAGGCTCTTAACATATCCTCCAAAATAGCATTCACTCGTTCAGTCTGACCATCTATCTGAGGATGATAAGCGGTACTACGAATCAAACTAGTTCCTAAGCCTTTGTGTAAATGTTCCCAAAAGTGAGCCATGAACTGTGACCCTCTATCAGATACTATAGTCCTTGGTATACCATGCAACCTCACAATTTCTATGATATACTTCTTGGCATATTGAGATGGTCGATAAGTTGTCTTGACAAGTAGGAAATGAGCGGTCTTAGTAAGACGATCCACAATCACCCAAATCGAATCATGAGTAGTGGGCAAACCCGAGATAAAATCCATACTTATATCATCCCACTTCCAACTAGGGACTGACAAGGGTTGCAACATACCGGCAGGTTTCATATGAATGGCTTTCACTCTACAACATGTGTCACATCTGGCGACATATGCTGTAACTTCTTTCTTCATTTTGGTCCACCAATATCGAGGTCTTAGTTCTTGATACATCTTACTACTTCCCGGATGGATAGATAGCTTAGAAAGGTGAGCTTCATCTATGAGTTTATTCCTAAGCTCTCAATCCTTGGGAACCACAAGATGGTCGTCAAACCACAACACGCCCTGTTCATCCACTTTAAAGTGCTGAGATGGCTTTTCTTTTATTTTCTCTTTGATGTGGAATATTCCCTTGTCGGTTTTCTGGCCTTCTATTATCTTACTCTCCAAAGAGCAACTAATCTGAATACTATGTAACATAGCAGGATGCATCAGATCGAACCCATCTTCAAGTAACGGCTGCACATTCAAGTAATGTGACTTTCTGCTCAAAGCATCTGCCACTACATTGGCTTTTCTAGGATGATATTGCACATTCAAGTTGTAATCTTTGATCAATTCCAACCATCTGCGCTATCTCATGTTCAGCTCGGGTTGGGTAAAGATGTACTTGAGACTCTTGTGATCTATGAAAATGTTGCACACATTACCAAGTAGATAATGTCTCCAAATTTTTAGGGCATGCACAACTACAGCAAGTTCAAGATCATGTGTTGGATAGTTGACCTCGTGCTTTCTCAATTGACGTGAGGCATAAGCAATAACTCTCCTTTCTTGCATAAGAACATAGCCCAATCTAGTTTTCGATGCGTTGCAAAACACATCAAATGGTTTCTCGATATCTGGTTGTGCTAGAACAGGAGTAGTGGTCAACAGTTTCTGCAAAGTGTGGAAAGCTGCTTCACACTCCTCTATCCACACAAACTTGTGATCCTTCTATAGCAGACTTGTCATCGGCTTGGCAATCTTTGAGAAGTCTGGTATAAAGCAATGGTAGTAACTAGCTAGTCCTAAGAAACTTCTAATCTCAGGAACTGTGGTCGGTGCCTTCCAATCCATAACCTCTTGCACCTTACTTAGGATCGACTAAAACTCCATTTTCTGACAGAATGTGACCAAGGAAAGGAACTTTCTTCAACCAGAATTCGCATTTGCTAAACTTAGCATACAACTTATGATCTCTAAGTCTGGTCAAGACAATTCTCAGATGCTCTTCATGATCCTTCTCGTTCTCGGAGTACACTAGAATGTCATCGATGAACACCACCACGAACTTATCCAATTATGGCATGAAAACTATATTCATCAAAAACATAAATTATGTAGGAGCATTTGTTAAGCCAAAGGACATGACAAGATACTCATACAACCCATATCTGGTGGAAAATGTAGTTTTTGGTATATCTTGTGGCCTAATCTTGATCTGATGATAACCAGATCTCAAATCTATCTTTGAGAACACCTTAGCCTTGGCTAACTGGTCAAACAGAACATCAATATGAGGCAAGGGATACTTATTCTTGATGGTTACAGTGTTAAGTGGCCTGTAATCTACACACATTCTCAACGTGCCCTCTTTCTTCTTCTTCACAAACAAGGCGGGACATCCCCATTCAGACTTGCTTGGCCAGATAAACCCCTTTTTCGATAAATCTTCTAGTTGCTTCTTCAGCTCAGCTAATTCATCTAGAGGCATCCGATAGGGTCTCCTTGAAATCGGAGCTGTTCCGGGGATTAACTCAATTCCAAACTCAATATCCCTATCCGGCGGAAAGACTAGGTAGCTCATCCGGGAATACATCCAGAAATTCACACACTACCGGAATTTGATGAATAGGAATGACTGTCATAGCATATGTCACACTTATAAGGTCTGTTCTCTGAGGCAATGGTACTTGGAAAGTACCCTCACCCAGGGGATCCTTAAGGGTAAGTACTCGACTTCCAGTATCTATGACTGCTCCCCAATCCTTCATCTAATTCATCCCTATAATGACATCAAAAACTAGTCCAAGCATAACTATCAAGTTCACTCGAAACTTCCTGCTACCTAATTCAAGGGTTACCCCTCGAACCATCCGGTTGGTCAAAACATCAGCCCCTACTGAACTTATACGGTAACCATGCCCCAATTCTGTGCATAGTTGTTCATGTTTCTATGCAAATGCTTGACTCATAAAAGAACGCGATGATCCAGAATCAAATAGAACAACTGCAGGGTTTTCGTTGACAGGAAACTTACCAGCGGTTACGGGCTCTCCCTCAGGAATTTCATCCATAGTCATACTATGCACCCTAGCATTATAAGTCTGCTACTTCTTCTTGGGCGGATAAGGACAAAACCTTGAGAAGTGGCTGGGTTGGTCACAATTGTAGCAGGGTCCCCTCACTATCCCAGCAGATCCCATAGCTCCCTTGGAACTGCCTTGTACCACGGTTGCGGCTGCCTTGTTAGACCATACTGCCATCTTGTAAGGCTTCTGGGGTCCACGGAAATTCTGACTTCTCTGCTAAGGTGGCCTAAACCTCGCGCCAGGTGCTGATGGACGATAGGGAGGACAACCTCCTGTAGGTGCTCTTGCTTGGGAAGGACCACCCTCTAGTGCTCTCTTGCGAGTCTTGGCTGTGGTGCTGGCATTGTTATTCTTTTCCTGCTTCAGACAGTCGCTGATGAAGTCATTGAATCTGATGCAGTTGTTGGTACCCACATGCTTCATCATTTTTGGATTGAGTCCCCTCTTGAAACTGGCTATTCTCTTAGCATCGGTGTCAACCATGTCGGGAGCATAACGACACAAGTTGTTGAAGGCATGCAAATATTGCGTCACGGTCTTGGTGCCCTAATTCAACGCCAAGAACTCTCCCAACTTCATCTCGATCAGCCTGGGTGGAATATAAACTCCATGGAAGGCCTCAGCGAACTCTCTCCACGAAATCTGAGCATTTGGAGGGAAGGTGGTGCGATGGTGCTTCCACCACATTCCCGCTGGTCCTTGCAACTGATGTGCAGCATACTCCATTTTCAATACCTCAGTCATCCTCAACACATGGAATTTATCTTCCATAGTGTTGATCCATTCCTCAGCATCAAGTGGCTCTATTGCTTCCTTGAATATTGGTGGCCTGGTGTCCATAAAATCTTTGAAGCTGCTATATTGGTTCACCCCAATGCCACCACCCTGATTGTTACCGCACTGAACGTTGTTGGCGATAGTACGCAGAAAATCCTCCATGTTCTTCTGGGATTGTTCCGCGTTGCGCTGACTCCCGAGCAACTGTGTGAGGAACATCTCTGGGGTAAACAGGGGAGGAGGTGGCAAATGCGGTTCATGGGGAGGCTCATTGTTGTTGCTGTGGTTTCCACCACCACCACCGGTCCCCGCACCGTTAGCACCGGTCTCAGCGGCCTCATACATGGTATGGCGAGTGTTTGCCATCTGCATATTTCAGCAACAAGTAATGATTGAGTGAAGCTGTAATAATTGCGAGTGAAGGAAAAATTATGCCATACTGAATTTACTGGAGAGAATAAATTCATACAATAAAACAGAGGCACAACAATCGCATCCCAATTAAAACAACATCACTTAATCAAATTACTTCAACAACAAACATCGCGTCCATACAACCAAATTGCCAGCATACATACACTGGACTTTTATGCGTTCAGATATCGCATTCTTAATCAAGTTCCAACCACATGCCAAGTCTCATAAGTTCGAAGCAAAACACATTAGGTTACATGCCAACAAAAGAAAGGTCATCGCGATAGGACCTAGATACTAGTGCAAGGCAACTAGCCTACTCCTCGGGGCCATCATCGGGATCGGAGACGTCACCATCGCCCCTAGGTGAAACTATAGGCTTGTCCTCATTGTAGTCGTCGATGTCCATGCCAGTGGTGTCTGGTGGAGCATATGGGCCAACCCCATTGTAGAGCGCATGAAACTCCTCGCGCAGGTTGCCGTTGTACTCCTCTAGCTCATTGACCCTCTATAGTAGAAGGTCCCTCTCGTCCCAGGCTTCATTCCTTTCCTGAACCAACTGTCCAATCATGCGGTCTGCATTGTTGTTGGCTTGAGTCAACGTATGCACCCGCTGCATAGCTCTATCACCTCTCTCAACCGCCTGGTTCTGCTATAAGTTCATATCAGCCAACTGCTCCTGCAAACTAGCTATAGCACGTGCCTATCTCTTCTTCTACTTTCTCCCCTTGAGCTTATCATGACCACGTAAGCCAGTCAAAGTCCAGTAGGTACTCTCAAGACCTTCATACGCTCTGATGGCGGTGAACATAGCACTCATAGCTTGATTATTGCTAGCCTATCCCTCAGCTAGACCTCTGACCAAGGCACTTCCCTGAGGCTGAACCCAAATAGCATCACGAGGATCATCCCTAGGAAAAGTGCCAGCTAGAGCTGACTGCAAGCTCACTAGGAAATCTGCTCATGATATCCCTGATGACACAGGAAAGCTGCTCCCTCTACACCCTCAGCAGGAGTGCGACCCTCAAACTCCAAGTGCCAACCATCCCAATCTGGAGCATCACCGAGAGCAGGAACCGTGATCTCTACCACTGCAAGTCCATCCTCTGCTAACTGGCTCTCATTCCAAGAGTACACTGGCTCTTGACCCTCTGGGTACCCCACATCATGGAGCACTCTCCAAAGCAAGGTCGGCATGCTAAACTCACTCAAGAAGGTGTCCGTGGTGCGGTGCTCCCTCAGGGCCAACAGATGTCGAGGTGCTCTTCCTCCGGTGGACTTACGGGCAGTTTGCTTCATGCGGGCCATCTGTAGCAAAAGTTCTTTTGTTACCCTGTGGAAACATATTTTAGGTGATACAACTTTTATCAAAATGAGATAATCAATTTATAAGGGGAGGAATGCATGACATGAATGAAAGGCACAAGTAATATGATGTATGTACGTGCCGTACGTTCTCACAAACTTATGAAATAATTAATTTCTAGCGACGAATTCGGTGGCATACAAACGATCTCTCAAATACGTAGCTAATACGTTCTACACGATAGCGTTGTTATGTACCTGCAGAAGATTCATTTCAGCCCAATTCCCAATGAATGCATAAAAGCAGTAAATTTTTATCTACACGCTCTACACGAATCCCCAGATACGTGTACAATGGTAGTAACTACCCGAACCATCGTCCTATTGACGGCATCGCCTCAACTGATGGAAGACCCACACATGAGATACCTTTGTAAAACATGTAATTACTCCAGCATCATATAAGCATTCACCCTAGATCGGCGGTGTATTCGATCATGCTCTCACAACTCACACTTACCGAGGCGTAGAGGCAATTGATCCATACACTACCACTCAAACAAGTGGCACTCATACAATAGCACGCCGTATGAGCGATGAAAGAGAAATATGATGCGAAAACCCCAAGTCAGTACTTAATTAAGCCACCTAGAGTCCTTAACTGGGCATAAAGGATATGACCACTGGTACACTTTTTAGTTTGGAAATCATGTTTTTCAAATGCCTTTTTATTTTAAATACACTTATGAACAGTAACATGCTAAACCATGCTCTGATATCAGCTGTAACAGAACCGACCAATTATACGAAATTAAGTAAGAAAATCATCCACCAGAGCAGACGATTTAGCAAACTTAAGCCCGTATAACCCGGTAGTCCGTGAAATCACGAAGGATTTCAAACCAACTCACATCCCAGCCAAGATCGTAATAAGTTTAGCGGTCACCATCACATATTACATAAAAGTTCGCATCTCAGATACATCAGAGTTTAAGCATAGTTATTATAAAACGAGTTCGAATAAAAGTAGCGGAAGCCATTTGTTCAAAACCACACACACTCACACGGAAGTTCAAATACAGTGCCAGCTAATGATCATCTCCAACAAAAGCATCAGACTGAGACATAAGGAATGACCATGCCCATGGTCCTAAGCATCACCCAGTCGCAGGATAAAGGCAGTTGATACAGTAGCCGTAATACATCTGCCCATCTGCAACAAGTGGGAATAAAACCCTGAGTACGAGAAGGTACTCAGCTAGACTTACCCGACATAACCGAAAATAAGTGACACCAAGGATTATGAAGGCTTTATAGTAGGGTAGCTGACTCATTTGCAAAGAAAGCATTTTTAGCATTTCAAGAACCTTTCTAAAAGCATTATTGCCAAATTAATTATTTATAACCTGTCGACTAGATTTGCACCTACACTAGAGCAACCAGGTGATTAAGCCAATAATGATAACCAATGATCATTAAACAACTTCCATAATGTCATATTCATTATAACTATCCAAGTGTTCCATCAACATTACTACGATGAAGTCACTCAAGTCAAGTGCTCACTATCCAGGAGCGATGGCGATTCGAATCGATTCCTAACCAGCGTGGAGGCGGAGTCAGGCCATGGCTGCCGCGCGGCGAGCGTTGCCACGCGGCGATCGCGTTCTGACGTGTTCGGGACGTGGCGCGGGCAAACGGCGCGGCGCAGCGCGGAGGCAGGCCAGACGCGTGCGGGGCTGGGCTGGGCCGAGGAGAGGTGGGCTGGCGCGGGCACGGGAGGTTCGCTGGGCCTGGCTTCAGGCCGTGGGCCGAGAAACGGGGCGACAGGCCCGCGAAAGGAGAAAACATTTTTCTAAATTTCTATTTTTAATAAATTTTCAAATATCAGTTTTCAAATATCATTTTGAGCAAGAAAATGACATCTTTTGAAAATGGCCCAAAAATAAAAGTTGCTTAGAATTTAATCCTCTACAACTTTGCTTTTATGTCCAAAGTCCAATTCTTGCTAGATTTTGAATTATAAATTTAAAGTCAATTTTAACTCAAAACCCTAATTTTGGAGAATTATTTTGAAAGCAAAATTTGGCAATAATTTAAATACAAACTTTGCTCCAAAAATTGTGCTAAATAATTCTAGATGATTTACAATCATTGCCAAACAAGTTCTACTAACCTAGCAAGCATAATGAGGGCAAAAACAACTCTAAACAAGTGTATGCAACATTCATGTTTCACAAGCATGTTTCGTATGTTTCGAAGCAGTGTTTCAGTTGTTATTTACATGATTAGGCATGTATGATTAGGATGCTTGATGATGCATGATATGCATGATTTGCAGTGCCTAAATGCTGGCATAACACCAGGGGTGTTACAGCGGGGCTCCTAGAACTGCAGTCTCCTCGTCGACGTGTGACGTCCGCTAGCCCCCCCTACTGGTCGACGGCTCCACCAACTGCTCCTCCTCATCGTCGTCGGCGGCGGTCGCCTACTCCTCGTGGTGGATCTAGTGCTGCGAGCGGACCTGTCGATGCGGCCGCTGCCGCCTTCCACCCTGGCATTTTGTCGAGTGCCTGCAATGACAAAGATTAAAACAGTTAGCATAAATAACTGACAAGTACTTGTAAAGAAACATAATTGCAAGGTAATAATAATAACAATATAGTATTACATGAATTAGAAATTATCTCCACGAACGGCAATATGGCTGGCGTGTAGTCGTCATCACTATTGTCGTCATCACTATCAATATTGTCGAGCTCTCTTAAGTGTCGGGCATCATCTCCATCGTCCTCATCATCTCCATCGTCATCATCATCTACATCGTCCTCAACTCCATCATGCTCCATCTACCATCGCTCAAGGATTTGTAAGTCCTCAGCATCCTTCACCTCATCACCCTCGTCCTCATCGATGTCGTTGTCTACTTCCATGCCCATGAGCGAAAGAATGTCTACCTCCAAACTCCCTTCTAGCCCCTTAGGTTGATAGAACTCATCTTTGTTTGGGTCAAAGTTGTAATCATCATCGTTTGGGAGAGCCGCTTTACCACGCGGTGAGACCAAGTGCACAAGGCTCCAACCCGCAAGCTTCTCGTCTTTTTGGCACGCCCATGGGAGGTAATACACTTGCGTGGCATGTCGGTTAGCCACAATATAGACATCGTCTCCTTTATAGTTGGAATCCTAGTCGAATTTCAACTTGCCCAATCTTAAGGTCTTTTTTCATGACATCAAGATCGAACCAATGGCATTTGAATACCACTGGCTTAAAAGCTTTGGCACCCTTAAATTTGAGCTCATATATCTCTTTGACTATGCCATAATAGTCCTTCTCATCCAGTGCCAGGGCGTATGAACTCCACTGCACGTGGTTTTTAGGTTGGCCCGACTCTCCTCGTAGGCTCTCGTGCGAAAGCGAATAGCCATTCACATCATAAACGGTGAATGACTTGACCCTACTGGGAGAAGCCACCGGCCACCTGTTTCAATTCATCACCCATTTCCGCATCCGTGCGGGCCTACAAGGTCAGGACAGGTAGATCGTTACATTACTCGCTCCTAGGAGCAAAGTGGAATCTTCTAGGAGCAAACGAGGTTAGTTGGATGGTACCTTTGTAGAGAACTAGGAAATGAAATCGGGACACACCATGTCTGAGAAGATGGTCTTCTTCTTGCTCGGTAGGAGCCCTATTGCCTCTCCAGTGTTCATTAATATATTCCCTAAAAAACAAGAGACAAGGGGGTCGGATCGATAGGTGGAGGATAGTCATGGCTGTATGTAACAAGCTCATTGAGAATTTACTTCTGATAAGGGATCACTTCATCAAGGTTCAACAACAAGTAGATCATGATAAGTGCGCCACTCATCATGGGTCAATTTCTTGTTGGTACCTGTGCACTTCCTCTTCCGAGATCCCCTTGGAAAAGGCTGAGGTTCGATGAGTTCTCGTCAGGCGTTGTAACGAGGGGTTGGATTGTGCACGCTGGGAAGTTTCTCAGTATAGTACGCCTGTGTGAATGTCGACACCTCCTCCTAGAATGAATGCCTCTGCCACTGAAAGCCTCAATTTTGGCTTTATTTCTACACTTTTTTCAGAATAAGCTTTAGACACCTCTCGATTGGATAGCACCAACGGGCCTGCACGGGCCCCCCCAACCTGTGCCTCGCGCGGTAGGTGCAAAATCAGATGCTACATCGACAGGAAGAAGCCAGGGTGGAAATATCATCTCCAACTTGCAGAGCAACAGAGGTGCAGCCTTCTCCAAGTCAACACAAACGTCCTGAGATAACTCCTTGGCACAAAGCTGGTGGAAGAAAAAGCTCAACTCTACTAGGACGTGCCACACTGGCTCGGGGAGGTATCCCCGGGTCATCGCAGGAAGGATCCGCTCAATCCATATGTGGAAGTCATGACTCTTCATCCCTAAGACTTTCATAGTCTGCAAGTTCACTCCCCTACTCAGATTCACCGCATACCCATCCGGGAACTGTAACGTCTTCATCCACTGCAGTACTTCCGTCCTATCAGCCCTTTTCAGGATGTAATCGACCGGGCCCCTTTTCCATCTCTTGTCTGGCGCAGGGGTCTTCATCACTAGCTTTGGTCTATCGCAAATCTTTTCCACGTCTAGTCTAGCCTTAACGTTGTCCTTTGACTTTTTACCAATGTCCATGAGTGTTGCCTAGAGTGCCTCGGCGACATTCTTTTTTTGTGTGCATTACATCGATGTTGTGTGGAAGAAGAAGGTGCTTGAAGTACGGGAGCTTAGTCAAGCCCTATATATGAGTCCACATGTGGTCGTTACCATATCCAATAAAACCACCGTCGACTTCATCAATTTGGAGAGCCTCTATCTTGGCAAGGACCTCGGCAGGGCTCTTAACCTGAGGAATGGGGTCGGTGACTTGAACACCTTTCGTGAAGTGCTTTTCATCTCGTCTCAATTCATGGTTCTCAGGCAGGAATTGATGATGTTTGTTGAAAGAAGAATACTTGCCACCCTTGTGCAGCCAGGTGAACATCACATCTGCCTTGCATGTTGGGCAAGGGAACTTCCCGTGAACACACCACGCACTAAATAAGCCATATGCTAGGAAGTCATGCATTGAATACTGGTACCACAGATGCATTGTGAAGTTCCTCTTTATAGCTCGGTCGTACGTCAGTACCCCCTCTTCCCAAGCATGTTGCAATTCATCCCACACTGGCTGCATGAACACACCCATATTGTTGCCCGAGTGTCCAGGTATTATTAGCATCAAGAACACGTTCCTAGGTTCAAACATGACGCCAGGGGGAAGATTGAGGGGGATCACGAACACAGGCCAACAAGTGTACGGGGCCGCCATCATTCCAAACGGGTTGAACCCATCTGTTGCCAACGCTACGCGTACATTCCGAGCCTCGATAGCCTTGCCAGGATTCATGTCATCGAAGTGCTTCCATGCATCACCATCCGCTGGGTGTACCATCTTGTCAGGACTGTATCTTTTGCCATTCTTGTGCCACATCATTTGTTTTGCGGACTCCTCTGTCATGTACAGCCGTTGGATCCTCTGTAGGAAAGGAAGGTGCCGTAAGACCATCTCGGGGATCTTAGACTGTTTCTTCTTGCCATCACTGCCTTCTACCTCCACAAACCTAGAGGCTTTGCACTTTGGACAGTGTGTTGCTTTCTCGTGGTCTCCCCTGAATAGGACACACCCCTTCGGACAAGCTTGGATCCCCTCATACGGCATCTTAAGTGCACAAAGGAGTCTCTATGACTCGTACGTGTTCTTTGGCAGGGTGTGAGGATCCGAAAGCAGTTTGCTAAGAACTGTCAACACGAGATCGAAGCCATCTCGACTAATGCCCAATTGCGACTTCAATGCTATTAGGCGTGAAATGGCATCTAGTTGCGAAACCATTGTCTTCTCGTGAAGGGGCTTCTGTGCCACCTCCATCATGGTGTAGAACGCCTTTGCGGTTTCCTCTGGATCATCCTCCACCTCCATTCCTTCAATGAACCATGCTTCATGAAAGTCTGCCATCATGTCTGCCATCCCGGCATCTGCATCATACTCCTCGAGGAGGGGTCTCACCACCTCCTCCCTAATATGATGGTGTTCACCATGGTGGATCCAGCGGGTATAGCTTGGAATGAATCCGTTATTGTGAATATCTACTCCCACGGCACGCTTTCGTTTCTTTTTCTTGTTCTTACACTTGCTGCAGGGACACGGCATCCGACTCGACCCTTTAGCAGCTAGGCCAAATGCATGCTCCAGGAAAGCATCGGTTCCCCTAACCCATTCAGAGCTCTTACTTGCGAAACCCGTGTACATCCACTCACGATCAGCCATCCTCTGTCATGCGCCAATGTAAGCGGGTAATAAAACTAGTATTTGCATCTACACGGCGTTCCTACCATCTAATAGGTAAAGGATAGGTCCTAATCCCACCCGTGGATGCGTACATGGGTTAGCTTCCATGTTCTGCCCCCGTCCGAGTCAGAATTTCGGCAGCACCTCCTCGCTGTTCTCCCGATACACGTCCCCGCAGGGAGAGTGTGTATCCGGAGAACACGGGGAGGTGCTGCCGAAACTCCGACTCGGACGGGAGCAGAACATGGAAGCTAACTCATCTACGCATCCGCGGGCTATCCAAAAAACGTGGACAATCCGAAACAGATACGGTCGCAGATATGCAAAGACCTGCATACCTCCGACCCTATCTCTTTCGGATGGGAGACGCCTAACTGGGTGACGAGATCTACGACCTAGGTATGGGTATAGGGGTTATACCTAGGGTGGCGGTGTTGTGGTGAGGTGACGCTATGCAGGCAGACCGGCACGGCGTGGGGCTACTCCAGATCCGCTCTTCTCTGCAAAACAAGAAAATATTCTAGATTCAGAAGGTGGATTTGGCTCATTAGAGATGCAGGTAGATAATTTCTGAGTTTATATTTATGATTTTTGACTTATAGTTTATATATCTTTAAGTCTCACTTCTAAAATCTTGCCAGCTTTCCCCAGAGCAAGCAGCTCTTCGCTTAAATAACACAACAAGAGCAAAAGGTGTTTCAAGCTTGTTAACTCCAGGACATGAGAGCTATCCTGATAAATTTTCTATTGTTTTTTGACTTATTGTTAGTAATGATATATGATGTGCTAGGATGTTTTTCTCCTTTATCACACTAAGACTTTAGGATCAACTAATATAAGTTGCTAGCAGCTAAAAAAAGCTCTAGCTGATCCAAACAACCAAGCTTATAACAAGCTATTAGCTAGCTCCCTCTAGCTATTGCAGCTTATAAAAAGTTTATTAGACCCAAACAAAGCCTATGCAATTCCTTAATTCCCGTGATGCTCATTAACAATCATCAAGTGGTAATATAGTTCAATCAGAAATATTTCTCTCTTAACTTGCTAAATAATCATATAGGATATATCTAATATACTAAGTCATGTACTAAATTATCATATAGGACATATCTAATACAATAAGTCATGTGCTAAATTATCATATAGGATATATCCAATATAATAAGTCATGTCTTATTTTAGATATTTCATTTCTTTCAATAACACATACAAAGTTTGCACTACAACTACAAGCAATATCTGCTGGGCAAGAAATTAGGTGCTCGCCATGAAACTGCTAATATCAGGCAAGAGCTGTGTATGCAGTTGTGGCTGTTCACCAAATGGTGCTAGTCAACTATTTGATGAATATATTCATCAATAAATTTGTTCCTCTGCAGGTACATAAATTTCTGTTATGCAAATTAAAAGTAGTGCATGTAGATCTAAATAATCAAGATTATTTTTCTTTTTCTATCACAACTATGCAGTTGATTACTAATATGTCATGTACAATCATGAAAGATTATTGAATGTCATGTCAAGGATCAAGTATCAGCACTGCCCACCTTCCATATTTATAAGAGACAAAACACAGACAAGGGGTAGCTGTACTTCTTGTTCAAGAAAGTATGGTTCTATATTACATAATTTGTAAATACAACTAAAAATCTGTCCCATTTAAGTGCCTCACTAAATTATAGCATCTCTACTGATATAAACCATGTAGCAGTTATATACATACAGTAATTTAGAACTTATAAGTCAGCCAATAACAAAGACTAGAAATTCTGGAGCCTTTGATGATCAAGCTATAACCATTTTAACTCATTGGTATACACGCTGATATCTTTTTTGAAAATATAGGAGGGGTTTCCCCCCTGCTTGTGAGGAGAGGTGGGCGTGGGCGGGTGTGAGGAGATAGGGTTTCGGTTTGGGCCGGTGGGCCTTTTTTCATTAAGGGCCTCTGCCGAGTGCTCCTGACCCGGCACTCGGCAAAGAAGAATTTTTTTTTCTAATAAAATCCTTTGTCGAGTGCCACGTGGGCTGGCACTCGGCAAAGGCCTCTTTGCCGAGTGCCAGGTGGGCCGGCACTCGGCAAAGTTCTCTTTGCCGAGTGCCAACCCTAGCACTCGGCAAAGTGTAATTTTTTTTTTTGATTTTTCTTCCCAATTTTTTTGTGGGGCCTTAATACAGTAACTACATCTCAACTTCAAATTTTGGGACAATTTTGACTTTTTGTGCTATATTTCTTCAATTATTTTTGTTTCGTTGAATTTTTCCGACAACTCCAAATTTGAACTGCAGGTACATGAAATAATGGAATTTGGTCATTCCAAAAATGGTAGTAATGATGTTCGGCGTATGTTGAGGCCGTATCCAGGACCTCGCATGAAGTTACGACCATGTTAGTGTCGTAACATGACGAGTTACCTGTGGGAAAAGTGTTTTTAAATTATATAAAATCCAAACGAAGTCCGAAAATGACGAAACTTGTCGAGGTGTGTTGTCATCGCATGTGGAGGCTATGGTAAAAATTTGAGAAAGTTTTGAGCAAGTTGTGACGTCGGATTCTGTCACCCTAGCCGACCCTAATCCTGCCACGTGGCAGGCCTTTGCCGAGTGCTTGGCACTCGGCAAAGGTGGCTCCTTTGCCGAGTGCCTAACAGTAGGGCACTCGGTAAAGGGGACGACCACGGATGCCATTTGTCCAGGCCCCCCTTTGCCGAGTGCCCCTCTTTGCCGAGTGCCAGGCACTCGGCAAAGATCCCCTTTGCCGAGTGCCAGGCACTCGGCAAAGATCCCCTTTGCCGAGTGCTTCTCTTTGCCGAGTGCCAGACACTCGGCAAAGAGATCTTTGCCGAGTGCGTGGTCTGGCACTCGGCAAAGAGCCTCTTTGCCAAGTGCCCGTGGTTTGCCACTCGGCAAAGCTTGCGGCACTCGGCAAAGTAACTGTTTCCCGTAGTGCTAGAACATAATTAGCAAGAACTGCTGCCACAAGCCCATTTATGTCAGTGATAACTTTTTTTTTAAAAGTGATCCTGTGCATAGGGCTTCACCATTTCATCCTCTATCCTGGAACAAAACTTCTACAGCTGTACTTAATCAAACTGTCTTAAGTTTGCAAAAGGGTTGTAGCCTAGTGGTTATAAAATTAAAGCCTCAGTAGCACCTTAGATCCTGGGTTCCACTCCCCGTGGGAGCGAATATTTTAGGATTTAACGGCAGTTGTACTTTCAGTGGTTGGCGACGTTTCTGTTGACAGCAAGGCACATGTGGTGACTTTGTCAATCTCAAGAATTTGTCAGCCCAATCTTCAAAGATGCTTATAAGCGTAGGGTTTGCATGTGTGTGTTCTTAGGGGTGAGTGTGTGTGTTGTGAGTTTTTGAGTTGTACTGCGTAATAAAAAAAACTATCTTAAGTTTGACTAACTTTATATATAAAAAGAATAATATCATCTCTATGATACCAAACAAGGATATTATGAAAATATATTTCAGGGTACATATTTATAGTAATAATACTAATTTTGTTATAAATATTAGTGCTCTTTTTAATACATACTATCAATTTCAAAATAGTTTGACTTAGAACAATACTAGAAATTGATTTCTTTTAGAATAGAAGTAGTACACAACATATTCCACTACAGTTAGCTTCTTCCTCTTGTCCACCGTTATGCCCTACGGCTTCCCATGCAAACCCTACGCTTATAAGCATCTTGAATCCTCCCTCCCCAGCGACTGGCCGCCCCCTGTCCTGTTGCATCCATCTCCAATAGCTCACCTGCCTACCACTCTCCTACCACTCCACCCTCCATGCAAAATCCATAACACGACAAAAGCCAGCCTTAAATATCATATCGGTCAACTAAAGTATATTGTACATTGAACCTTGAATCAAATAGTAATTTAAAAATTAAAATTTTCTGTATTTTGTAGGAGTCGACGGACCCCAACAAAATTCACGAACCACATGCTAATATAAATACCCTAAGTATATATTACGTAGCAGGCTTTATGTTAATTAAGCATCTGTGTAGCAAAAAAGGCTCAAACAACGTAGCCTAGTTTGGTGGTCAATGTTTTCTGCATTCGTTCATCGTGCTTCTTGGCTCTCGCAAATGGCTAATCAAGGAGACGGATACTTGATGTCCAGTTCTAATCAATTATTCGTCTTCCATCAGTGATCCGTCCAAATCATCATACTTTTTAAACAATACATTATTGTTCGCATTACTACTATTGGTTTATTCATGCATAATTTAGATCTCATTTAGAGTGTTGCTGGAGACCTCTATATTCTTCAGGACCCATAGCAGATTTCAATCGGGGAGGGCAACGGAGTGGACGAGGTGGCTCGATTGCGCCCCATGCGTGGCTGCTCACCGGCTCGACATTCTTGTCCCTCGATTGCATGCCTTGTAGGAGGATCACAGACAAGGGAGTGAAAGAGGCCATATCTGCCATCTTTAGGTCATTGTACTCATGTTGTTATTCACATATGGATCACGGATGGATGTACTGTTTGGATCCCATGTCTGCTTGATTCGTAGAAGGCACCGAGTCTTTTGGAGGCCACCAAGGCGTGCAACACAAATAATGTATGGAATGATGGATACATATACTGCACATGTGTCGGTTGCAAAAGTCAGAAGTAGTTTCAAAACATGGAGCCAATTTGTTGTCATCTACTGCTTAAGGGGTTCATGGAACTATGGTTTGGAATAAGCATGGAGAAGATGGTGGCAACTTACTTCAAGAAGCCTCTGTCGGGTGTTGGTTTGAGCCAGCAGTGATGCTAAGTTTCTGGATCCTAGGCTTAAGACCCGCCAATGTTAAGTATCCACTGCTGGCTCAAGCACAACCGGCAGTGATTGTGTATTTTGGCGTAGTGAGACAATGGTTGATATACAATATTGCCCTTAGAACAAATGTGCTTGTTGCATGCATCACCCTTAGATGATGGCTTATTTTGAGATTACACTGTACAATGTAGACACTCACAATGCATGCAAACTCACCCCTACGAACTCATGAATGCAAACTGTCGGGGCTATGATACCCCGTGTATCTCAAGACTCCGATTAGTTAGTCGCTTAGGTGGCCCACGGTACGCCAACGAGTATAAGCCTAAATGATCAAGGCCAAACACAAGGGCAAGGGTAGGCCACGACCTCTTCCCTCAACCTTCACTAGCGCGCCGCGCAATTCCTCATGACCTCTCCCCTATCCCGACCTCTAGGAGGGGCGGGGAGAGATCGAGCCCCGCCAAGCGTACCTGCTTTGACAAGAGCATGCTCGCCGCCCTGAGCACGTAAGGACCTGATGGGACAAGCAGTCCCCTTAGCCTAGCAGAAGCACAGACAAGACAACCCCACCGAGCAGTGACGGCCAGTACTGCGGCCCACCGTCCAAATATGGCCTGACAAGATAGATGTACGACCCCACCCACTATGGGATGGGGGCCATGACGGCGGCCTTGACATTTGAGGCCAACTAAGCCAACGAGGGCCATGACCCCAGAGCATGGGATCATGGCTGCTGGCACAACGAGCAGCAAGACGATCAACAGGCCTGGGGGTGGCCACCAACTCCTGTACGACACCTCTGGGAGATCAGGAGGCGATGACGAAGGCCATGATGAAACCATGTCGCGCTGGACGGCTGGCGAAAAACCACCATACCCATAGTGCCACCACGACCGACACTGTAGCACCACGCCACACCATGCTGCGACATGGGCACATGACCATGACGATAGCCACGCTCGGACATGCACCACAAGACGGCGGTACTTGCAAGCCAACTTAGCTAGGTTCCCTTCCTCAGGCTTATGACACCTCGGTCCGGAGAACCTCCTTCTTTATATGTGACCTGGCCTCGGACTCTATATTAGGGCAACCCGGGCACCATTCCAATCATCTTTGGACTCTCGAGGCTTTCATTCGAGCAGTCCATCTTCTAGCTCTAGCTCTCCGACCTCTTCCACCATTCTTGCACCCCTCCATTGTAAGCACTTAAGAGCATTCAAGCGAGGAACACGCACTCAATCACCTCTGAGACTAGAAGTAGGGCTCTGGCCTAAACCAGTATAACGCCTTGTGTGTTTTGGATGCTACCATCGTTTTCCTAGAGCAGCACGACATTTGTATAAATTCACTAGTCGATTTACAAAACACCAACAGTTGGCATGCCAAGTAGGGGACAGTCGCGCACTCTCGTTGTTGAGAAGGAAGCGATGGCTCCTCGCACCGTTGATGGACACACCCGTGGAACGGCCCACGATGGCTGTATCTGTCATGGGAACCCTGAGTTCATCGGCGTCGAAGTGCCAACGCCCACATCCGTCTTTAGCCATTATCAGGTCCTCCACCCTAGAGACCTAGACCCCGTGGCCCATGGTGGACACACTCTCAGAACGGCCCTCAGTGGCTGCATCCAAGAGTTCACCTACATAGGGGAGACAATACCCTCTCTCATCACTCACCATGGCCAAGTTTCCCACCCGAGAAACCAGAGGCCTATGGCTCATGGCGAGCTCACCCATGGAATGGCCCTCGGTGGCCGCATCCTTTGGGGAAACAATGAGATCGTTCGTACCCGTGGGCTAACACCTGTGAAGGGCCTCTACCTCATCCAGGACCATCGTGCGACAAGCCTGGATCCTATGGTACAGTCATGTCCTGAGGCAACACCGTCTCTAGTGGAACAGTGGCTAATCAGGGCGCACACTGAGCGATGGAGCCATCCGCCGCCAAGAGGCGGCATCACTAGTGATTAGGTGGCTATCCGGCACCATGCCTTGCAAGGCCAAGACCTGGAACCAGGGTCAAATCCCTCGTGATGGACTAACAGTCCGTCATGCCATTGCGAAACTATTAGATTTTACGTGGAAGCACAGTGCATTCGAGGAAGTGGGCCCTCTAAGAGCATGACGTGCCATGCAAAGTGGACCGAGCCATGTCACCCTTAGAACCCACTTCCGGTCACACCTACTCCTCAATGAGAGCGGCAACCACACACAGAAGCAGAGATGCGACGACTGCGATGTTGTCGTGCCACGATGACTTGTGCATCAGAATGCACAAGCCCTCTCGGCCATGGACTTCAATGAGCCAGACACGAAGAAGCCAGTCCCCGGGGGCTCACAACCCGGCTGAGGATGCCGAGCCAACAAGGATCAACCCAAGGCCTCCCGAGAGGTCGACCCACACCTGGCTACAACCATTCCATGTGATATGGATGCGTCCACACCTAGCTTGTGGTCAAGAAACCATAACGACTCTGCCACTAGCACATGCTCGGGGGCTCAACGCACCCGAAGCAACAACGACTAGATCCACAATAGCTTCCGGTACACCGCTCAGCCACATCAACTCTATCCCTAGCTTCTCTACCTAAACACATTCACAAAAACATGTAGGCTCACTCATAGTTCCGAAAAACTTAGAGCCAAGCTGTAGAGTAGACCAGAGAACATGATGCCCATACAGTCAATCATAGCGCCGTTTACCTGTCTAGTGACCCGATCTGACTCAGTGCCAGTGGTCGGACATGACTCACTCATGGGGCTACACATATGGGCATGCACTTATGAGTTTCAAAAGAGCAGCATTGTTTGTCATCGTCCCAGCGACCAATTTCAAGTCCTTTCCGATTGCGCCTCGCTCCATGACGAACTGGTGACCCGCTCCTTGAGCTCTCATTCATACCAAAGAGGTCACTTCAGCTAAGCCACATGGACCAGCTCCAAGGCAAGGCCAAGCACCCACGCACGAGCCTAAAGGGAACGGGGCGCTAGTTCACTCAAGGCAAAAGGAACGAGAAGAAATAGAACTATTGCCGACTGCTCATTTTCCTCTTGCATCATACCGGATCTATGACCGGCCATCGACATCCCATAGCACCATCAGGCCACACATTGTTTAAGCCCGTGGGCCAGCCCCTAGCCTAAAATGTACACCTACGCGTTCAGGACTAAGGGGAATGGAGCACATTCCAATTCCAACGCAAAGAAAGCGAAAAGGCAGCAAAATGACAAACAAATGTGCCAACCACACATCTTGTACACATAAATTGCTAGCATGTCCATTACAATAAGACCATCTACATAGCATAGAACCCTTACACCAACGACCCTCATACATCGGAAGTCTGGTACTAGCGGTGGATGCAGATGGCTAACATCGTACCTGCAAGGACCTCCGCACCACGAGCAGCAGCACTACCTATGGCAAGGATATCATTGTTAGACTTCTCCAACGCGTAACCTCGACCACCAGCATCAAAGTCGATGCTGCCATAGTGTGAGCCAACATTTGTCAAGGCGGCATGTACACAACAGCGGACTCCCTTAGAATTCATGGGATCCAGCTAGAGGCGGGCCTCGTCAAGACAAATGTGCCAGTTGGGCATTCCCCCAGCCGACGCCGAGCACTGACATCACAAAGAGCCCGACCGGAGACGGTCAGCACTGCCAATTGGTCACCCATTTCCAACACCTTCTGGTTCACAGCTGCCTTCTCCTCCTAATCCGAGAGCACCCTTGCGCACAACCCTGAAGAAAGCAACTAGTTCATGACTAGGTCTAGTAAGCCAAAAGCGCAACACAAAATAGAAGAGAACTCACCGCCACAAGCGGAGTGTAGTTTCTGGCACTCGACATCGAGACACCGACACCCCTGCTCGGCTTCATTCTGAGCAGCGCCAGCCGAGATGAGATCGGTCTCTTGGACTGGCCAATGCAACCTTGAGACCAGCCACCTAGGATGTTAGAGCCTCGATCTAGGATCGAGGCCATGTCTCCTAATAGAGCAGTTCCTCCTTCAACCACTGGGAAGCTTCTAGCTCCCCACGCAAACATTGCACTTCAGCCTCTGCCACATCTAGGTGGCCACGGTCAGCAGCACCTCCTGCCTGTGCCTGATAGGCCATGCGCAAGAATTGTGACTTCTCCATTGAAGTCTTCACCAACCTCTGCACAAAAAGTGGGGAGATCAAATGATCACTGACAAGCATAGAACAAACACAACAAAATCAGAGGGCTGGATGGCCTACCTGTGCTTGGGCCGCCTCCTCGTCGGTCATCAGCCACATGGCCTCTGTGCCTAGTTGGGCGACTGTGGCAATCACATCACCCATCTTGGACAAGGCCACCCTGAACACCTTCATGGCTCCGAGAGGCCACCTCCCTTGCGGCTTGTTCAGCCACATCATCAACCATGAATAGAGCCTCGCTAGAGTTCATGAGATGCAGCCACATGACGAAGACCTCACCTAGCTCACATTCCACCTCAGCAGCGGATAAAAGCTGCTACCCTCGAGCCACCAGAAGCCACCTCTTCAGGTGGGGGCCTAATAGTGGGCGACTAAGCCCGTGCCCGCCTCTAGGGAAGTAGCAGCGCCGCATCCACCATTAGCCGGACTACCCCCATGCCCTCACTCGCCTCTGCACCAGCACGAGTGTGATCTCTAGTCGCAGTGGAGCTCTCCTCGAGGGACGAACACAGGGCCATGATGGGGGGAAGTCTGGCCATCATCCCCAAGGCAGAGTTGTCACCCAATGACTCTGGCCATGTGGAAGGGTGCACACTGCTCACCGATGCCCTCAGGGCTATGAGCCCTATGAGGGGCTCCCTACACCATGAAGACCATCCGGACCAGGCATCCAAGAATTGTGAACAACAGCAGCAAAGATGAGATTAAAAAATGGTGCACCTAGTGGAACATTCCACAATGGGCAGGATAATCTACCTCTTCATGCACAGTTCCGTTGCAAGGGTCACAGCAGGAGGTGCCGCTACTAACACCACCGGGTCGGAGGCCAGCGAGGCGCCCCAGTCGTGTTAGCAGCATTAACCTCCTCTGCATCGTTACCTTCAGTGGCCCCCACGCCCACGGCCTCTATCGACCCCATGCGGGATGCTCAACCACCATGTCAACGAGAGGGCAACCCTAATCAAGGCTCCAAACCCTAACCAGATCAAGCTCAGCATAAATAATAACCTCTGAAGTCTAGCTATATATAGTTATTTAAGTTTAAGCCACTAACTCACTCCATTTGCATATGCGCGACTAGTGTATGGTTTTCTTTTATATATAGTTGTGGTAATTAAGATGGCCGCGCCTGCAAGATGACTATGAATAGAATGAGGCCATGATGAACATTATCAATGCCAACACTCAATATGGCCCCGACCAGAACTGAGGCCGGCCTGAAGTTCTATGATGGCTCTCAATACTTACTGAATTTTGGAGATGAGCAAGAACTTCTCGTGCAAGAAAATCCCTGATGAGATATATTTGTTAATAATCTTGCATCTCTTATATATATACAATTAAACATAATTTCATTAATTTGTATATATATGCATTATTGAATCTTTGTGTTTCTATGTACGTAGGCCTCTGGATCGACGACGTCGATGAAAAGTAAAAGTGTACGAGGCCCTGACAAAACCGTTAGAGGGCCACCACATAATCACAGAAGTCGAATCCTAATACCGGTGAATTGCTCCTGCCAACAAAGAATGCAAAGAAATTTGTAAACCACTATGGGGTTCTTGTTAGGGATAGGCTCCCGATCAGCACCCGTGAATGGAAAATGAAGAAGGAATCTCCTCAGATCAGTATTTCCTCTGAGCGAGACAAGGACATTCTTTGGGACTCAATCATTGCACATTTCCATCTACCAGGAGGTGAAGATATAAAAAAACTAGTTAAAAGTTGGGCTCTCAAAAAGATGGCCACACAATTCCAGATCTAGAAGAAAAAGCTATACAATGAATTTGTGAAGAAGAATCTGACTCCAAATTTCAGTGATAATAGCCCATACAAAAAGTTGAGGGACAACTGGCCTGAATTTGTGAGGTACAAGACCTCAGAAGAGGGTGAGGCATAGGTGAGAAGGATCCAACAGAATGCGCGATAAATGGTATACCATCATTGGTTTTTTGTGCATGTGGGACCACTGGACCTAGAGACCGGGGGAGCCGGTTGTTGGTGGGCAAATCAGAACAGCAGCACAAAGACTTTTCGATATTATAGATGCGTCTGCTAGTGGTGCCTTTGTGCCCAACTGAGAGAAGGATGAGCTGACGTATGCCCTCTAGACTCCTAAACACCCTAGGCGAATGCGAGGCAAAAGGTTGATTTCATGGCAGCATGGCTTCCTTGAGGACACCACTACCTACAGAAGCCGCCATGAAGGAAGGATGAGGAGGCAGAGTGGATCTATAGGTTAGAGGAGGCAGGTGCTTCGATCGTAGGAGCGGGAACTAAACATGGAGGCGAGAATGCAAGAGAAAATTAGACGGCAAGTGGCACTACAGTTGAGTAGCCAAAGGTAGTCAACATTAGAGCATGGAGTCAACGTTAGCCCCCCTCAGCTAAGAAGCACATGCGCTTCCACTGAACTCCCAAATCAAGATGATGCATTGCATCACTTCCCTATGGATGACATCACTATTCCTTTGACACCATGTGAGCTGCACATTCCCATGGGGAATAGCACAGTCATGGTGTCACATGGTATTGTTTCTCCTATGGTCCCTGACAAGACACCAAGAAGCCATGGGAATCCAATTCCACCTGGATATTATCAAAGAATATAGGAAAGTGGCTCTTGACTTTCCTGGAGGTGATGGGGAAATACCCTAGGACAAGCAGTGCATTCATTCATTATATGGCACAAGCGCTACATCATTATTCCCGGTGCGGCGACTAGGGTACCGTCGCCTCCTACTCAACTACCTCATGATAGGTGCGGATGAAAGTGAACAAAATAGTTTTTCAATAATCATTCTCAATTATTGGCTTCTTGCGTATAACCATTTACTCACAATCATTTTTGTACTCATAGGTCTCCCAACCTGAGTCTAGTTTTTCCATCCCATGATGATCATCCGAGTGCTCTGAATGATGAAGTCCCTATTGAAGAAGAAAACCAGCTATTGTAAAACAAAGTCCATAGAGAAGCTGCCTTATGAGAAGTCTGAAGAGGAATCAAAAGCAGCAGCACAAAAAGATTTGGATAACTAGCGGTAAAGTGTAGCGAAATCAATAGCAAAGAAGAAGGAACTTATGAAAAACCCACCAAAGCCGCACTACATAGCTCAATGAGAACTAAGGAAAAGAGTCAGTGAAGTGAAGAAAAAGCGGCGTGAGGCATGTAAGCCCTTGCCATTATCTAACTATGAACGCTCTCTTGACAAGTCATATAAGGCGTCGCTGAAAGCAAAGAGAGCAGGGAAAGATGTTGCACAGCTCATGTAGCAATCTAAGCAATCTATCGACCCGCTAGTTTTTAAGGATGATTGTACAAACACACAAGGCGGTCCAATCGATAGGGAGGCACTCCAAGGCTTCATGGACACAACAGGTCTCACACCTCAACAACTCAATGGGGGAGGATCGATACCAATAGCCAAATTTGATATTTTACCGAACCTATGTGTATGGCAGGAGTCTTGTCAACCCTAAGTCCTGGTCATCATTAGGTATGCAAATGTTCTTGTTAAACAAGTGGTACTTAAATGCGTGTGCGAAGGAAGAGGCATGGCTTCTTGCTAGAGTTAGACTAGAGCATTACTTCAATGGCTATGACATTGTGCAAATTGAGTTAAATGAATTACACCAACTATTAAATTGGGACGCTCTCGACAAATCTCTCCTTAGCTGCTGGTGTCTATAAGTGATTCTTTCTACAATTGAAGTAACTTGCATGTTAGTTTGTTGTCTACATATAGTTATCCTCACACTATATATATTCTTTTGTACTATATAAATACAGATATGAGATGCTGAAACTAAAGAAAAAAAAGGTTAACTGATGTTGGTTTCATGGATCCGAATCGCACATTCAAAGACACGGTTACTCCATATGATAGATAGCGACCTCAAGGGGAGAAGAATCTATTTAGGTTCTTAGATAAGCAACATGACAAGACACTAATACTCTTCCCTTATAACTTCAAGTGAGTGTTAATGTCTTGTGCCCATTTTATTTTGCTTACTCCATATTGACTTTAGTTAATGAGTTATGCTTGTGTATAAACATGTAGCTTTCACTAGATTCTGTTGGTCATCAATATGCCCAGGAGTCTTGTAAAGATCTTTGACTCAGTGGCAAAACCCCGAGAAGATTACCAAGAAATGATAGATATTCTCAAGTGGTAATTTTGGTCTCACACACCGTATACTCCTTTATGCCATTTTATTTTGTTAGGCAGTGCTTGGAAAACGTTCGCCTAGAAACACCATTATGGTCAATGGAAAGTGCCTCTGGAAATAGTCCAATACCCAGTAAGTACTAGCTAGGTCAACGCATCTTTATTTAGTTGAATTCATTATTACCATGTTTTATTGGTTGATGATGAATCTTTTTCTCGTAAAGTGGTGTCTGCAGTAGGGATCGAGGAACAACTTATGTGGATATTATGTCTGTGAGTTCCTCATGGAGTACTCAAGGAGAACAAGTGAAGACATCCTCGAAGTACGTACAAAATATACACAATTGATTTATTACCATTGTCTTGATATATATAATCATACTTTTCCTTTCATTCGAATTGAAGGTTGAATGGAGGAAGTAAAGAGTTCTGTGATGTGACCAGGTCAAAGCAATTCAAGAGGCATTGCCAGGATTTCTTATGGATGAGGTCATAGATCCCAAAGGCGCGTACTACTATGACCCTAAAGAATTATTACCTAGTAGCCATACGACTGATGAAGATTAGGGTTCGATGAAATCCCAAGGACATGAGTACAAGGTTTTTGTGACTTTATTATGTACATATTCCATGCATGTACAACCTCTTGAAATATTTTATATATATAGTTTCATACATTTTAGTGTGATATTTATGTATAATACTTGAATGGAACCTTATACTGTACATATATATGGACGTATATTAGCAACTGTAGAATTCATATACGGAAAGCTAATCGAAACCAAAAGGAATTGAATTGAAAAGAAACCATAAAATGAAAAGGAAATAAAGAAAAAAAGAACCTTTAGTACCAGTTGGAAAAACCAACCGGGACTAAACGTGCCAGCCCCGGTGCAATGTCTGGGGACCCATTTAGTCCCGGTTGGTAATAGAAACCAGGACTAAAGGTCTACTTTCAGTCCCGGTACACAGAACCAGGACTAAGGGGGGGGGGGGGGGCTTTAGTCCCGGATTCGCATTCCTGGTTGAAAAACTAGGACTAAAGGGGGTTTCCCCAACCAGGACTGGTGCTCAGTCCTGTACTAGTGTAAGTACATCCAAGTAGCAAAGTGGGTACATGTTACAAATGGTCTTAGCAGTATACTTGTTACGCTCTCTCTAGCTAGATGATCTGCTAAGTCTCATGTCCATAGATTATGGGTGCCACAAAGTTTTTGCATTCACCGGTGTTTGTATGGCCCATTGAAACTAAACTAGCTCCTTGCTCCGGTTTAAGTAGTTCAGTTTATTTGTATTGTTCCTCTCGATATACCGTGAAGTACAAAAGTAGTGCCTGGAATTTATTTAGATTCACATCTCTCTCCTTGATGTGTGCAAATATATTTCTAAAACAAAAGGAAGAGTGGTCTTACTTTCACAAGGTTTATGGGCGCTCACTTGAACATCATATAAACTTTTCCTTGGCTTTTGCTTTGGATAAATAGTTTCAGTTGAAAGACTTGCGAAAAACACGCATACTTCAATACACTCATATAAATGCTCATGACTCTGCACTGCAGTTAACCATTCTCTCCAGCACTGTGAAACATATATGCACAGCTGGTGACACGACAATCAAAAGATAACACTAGATCACCCATAGTAATTTAACCCAGGGTTTGTATATCTTTAATGGTCAGGCTCTAGCACGCACTATATATATCTCATTGGTAATTCAACCCTGTGTGTATAATTTATACTAACAGATAGTGAAGCTAGTAAACGAGGACCTGCATGCATGAAGTCTTATCAGACTGCACGTTTGAAGATCAACACAGGCATCCAGCACCCGAACAGTTCTGTTCCTCTTGCAATGGTTGACATTGCAGACAGGTGACCTCGAGGTTTTCACAACGACTTTGACAAATTCAAGCATGGACTTAAGACTACTCTTATGTGGAGCTGGCGAACTCGATAAGCGAGACAAACTCTCACGAGGTTCATTAATTAGTACAATGCAAGCTGTATTAGTAGTGAAACAATCCTTGAAGGCTTGAACCCTAAGCGTCCACTTGCAGTAGTTGGATCATTTGGATCAAAGTGGACCAAAGTCAGGCAGATTGTCTGGTTCACCGTTCACCATATTAGCAACAATGTTTTACAGAGGTTGTCTTTGGGACCCCTCGTCTTAGGCGTCAGATAGTATTGTCAAGACAATGCTTGCGCCACCAAACTAGTAATGTAACAATACCAATGTAATGAAACAATCTCTTCTTTCCAATGCAAGGACTGAGTTGCTAATTTTTTCCATACATCCCTTGTCATTTGCTTAATTACATCGTGATGGCACTTAGCAACTTGATTGGATCTATCTTATGGGTGCAACCAGGTGATTGCATCACACAAAGCAATAAAACCAATTTGGAAACCTACAAACTACCAATGTGGTGTAAAAAGGCATGCACAACTAAGGAGGGTCCATTTGTTCTTGCTGCCCTTTAGTTAGGTTACTTATCTTCAAAACCTATATTGGACTCCACACATCACATTTTTACAAGCTTTCTTCAACATTGATTTATTTCTTATTGTTATAGCCTCCACTATAATTTGAGACCCAACTTCTAATCATGCCTAACAAGCCGAGCCAGAGTGGAATTGACTTTCATTAAAAATGAACTAACTTTGATTTCAAATGGAAAATTAATGTAACTAAAGCAATTTTGAAGCAAACCTGTCGACGATTAAAATGACCTGGAAAGCATGGGATGACTTTTAGGCAATGTTTCTGATAAAAATATGGCCATGAAAATATATTTGGAACATTGCATGGAAGTCTAGGGATCAAAAGAGGAGTAGAGGCAGCGCAACCTCTGCTGAACCGTCCTGGCTGTTTCTCAGGCCGGCCAAGCCAACTGCCCTCTCTCTGGCACGCCTGTTGCCCGCTGGCCTCGACAGAACCAGCCTGGCCAGGCCAGTCCCCCTGTGCTAGTTGCTGCCCAACTGTCATGGCTGGTTTGGGAACCGGCCAGACCGGTTTCCCTATGCATCCAATCGGCTAGGCTCCCATGGGCCACGACAAAACCGGCTACCGGCTAGGCCGGTTTGCCGATTCGAGTCCGAACCAGACTCTTTCCAAATTGGTGTTTGGGAATATTTTTTGTATAGGAAACTTGGAGATCACGATTTGGACTCGTTTCCTATTAGGATAAGAGTACCCTCTATATATATATCAGAGGATCATGGCCAATTGAAGGATCCAACACTCAATCCTCTGTTACATCTATTACCCAACTTTTTCCCTTTTCCAACCCTCTTGCTGTTTGATGCATCTCTCTGTGAGATTCATCGGTGTTCTAGGTAGCCTTGCTGATCCTAGAACAACCCTAGGCGTGCTCCTCCACGATGGGTCCCCCAGGAGGTGTTCCCTAGGCTTGTGTGGTGAAGGACGGCTCAATATTCGGTCTAATCAATTTCTAGATCGGTTTAGTTGATCCCTAGAGTTGCTTGTTGCAGTGTGATAGGTTCACTGCAACCTAGGGCATGCTAGCCCTTGCTGGTGTGTGATTTAGATCTCCATCCAACATCAATAAAACCATTGCACTGGCACTATATCCATCATCCTTTCTACCTTAGGCCCGATGGTTAGCCAACCTGGTAGCCTGCCCCTTCATTTCTTCTTTCTAGCGCAAATTCCGTAGTTGCCATGGGCATGAGCTTCAACTTGAAGCTCAAGGCCATGTAAGAACCTTGCCTAGCTACTCGGATAGAAGAAGACATGCACCCTGCACATGCATTCAAGCCTTGTTGCACAATAGCATGCTCAAACCACGTGAGCACTACCCCTATTCAATGGTGCCGCTATGCACCAAACCATGGCTGGATCTCCCCCATGACCCCCTAAGCCCAACAGTGTCATGCCGCCCCTAACAATTTGTCCATTCAACCATTCCTAGGCCCTATTCTTGTGCGTCACCAAGAAGCCAAGCCCCACAAATCACCATTAGCACTGACTGAGCTCTAAGCCCTCCAAGCCCTCCACCATGTCAACTTTGTCATAACTCCCTAAGCATGACGCTCACTTGAATAAGCTATAGTGTCACTCTATGGCCCTACCTCATTACTAAAATGCCACCACACACTTGGTGTCACCAGGGTTACCAACATAGTTGACGATGACAACCACCTCAAACCTCAAGGACTAGATGGCTCAATTCCACATGCCACATCATGTCTATATCCACCCTTGTCGCACATTGCCCTCTTTCTTTCCCCTCTCTACACCATTCCATAAAGCCAAAACATGTTCCATTGCCTATGGCAAGGCTCCATGGTGACCAAGGGTCATCAGTGATGCTACCTCTAGCCTCTAAATCAGTTTCTAGGTTGTGCAAGTCAACTTGGAGTGCGTAAACATGTACTCAAGTGAGCCCTTCTTAGCACGATGGGGCCAAAGAACACCAGTGAGCTGTAGCTACCAAATCATAGCCTTACTTGACTTGATTTACTTCACCAAAACCGCCACATCGAGCTCTACTGCCTAGAGTAGAACAAGTTCACATTGTCAAGGAATCACACCTATCACCAAATCCAGCGAGGCAGAACTCAGTGGGAATGCAAAAGATGTGGGTCACTACACTCCAACCCCCACTTTAGGACTTACCCATCATACACTATGTCTCTATCTTGCTCCACTGCGGATGGTGCACATGGATAGTGTCATGGTCCACTATTGACCAAAGGGGCATAGACCAAATCCTTGGGTCCAATCCAAAAGCAAACCTAGTCAGACCTTGTCCAACCTAGATGAGGCCTAAACCCCCAGACCCATTGACCCATGGGCCCCGCCAATTAGTGACATTGGCCCCTATGATGTCATGTTGATGTGAACATGACATGTGGCATGCCCATGATATGACTTGTGTCACCTCTATGATTTTTTAGAACAAACCATATTTTAATTTCCTCAAATATGGTTTAATATTTACAAATTGATAACTACTTAAATTCAACTTAGAGAAATATATATGAAACTTTTACCAAAATTTTGCTAAACATGAGCTCTACACAATGGAGCTATGTTTTGGATCTAGTTAGACATGCAAATAGAAATGCCAGTAATTTATTGTATGCTATTTCTCCTAGTATGACAGTGTTGACTGAGCCTTTCCTTGTTATATGATTTCTACTATTACCCTAATAATCTATTATTAGATTAGGCTATATGATTTACTTATTACATTTATCAACTCTACTCTATCTAATCATGAACTTGTCATGGATGTGGAAATAGTTTAATGGCATAGGATATGACTTTGGTTGTATGGTAGGCATGAAGTTCTAATGGGTGATGCTACTAGAGATTATGGTATGTGAGTATTATTGGGTGAGTGGTTAGGATGTCTCAATCGAGGAAAGATAGTGGACAAAGTCTGAACAACTGTGTCATGACAAGAGGGTGTGACTTAGGCACCATCCGAGGTTACCTGTGGTGCGTACACCTTGAGGTTCCATGGGAATGTGGCGTTTTGTGGGTGGGTTTCACTTACAATTGGAGGTACCTATGAGAGGTGCAAGGAGACGACTTCGATTCAGAGGACAGGTCTTTGCTTGTTCCTTATGGACTAAGTTTGGCTAACTATGTTCACGGGACTGGCTAGGTTGGTGGCCCTCAACAAGTAGTTGAAGGACCATGATGCATTCCTGGCATGACCATTTGTTGCATGCTTAAGATCACATGAAGTAGTACTATGAGTCGGGACACAGGGATGTCCAATTCGCCATAGATGGTTGTACGCCTGTGTCACCATTAGACTATGAAAGGACTGTTAATTAGGCAACTTACAACTAATTAGCTAACTAAAAACTACTTATCAAAAGTTATTCAATATAATGTCTAAATGTGCACTACAATTTTGTTAGGTGTTGCTATTTCTAATGCAAAAGAGTTTTGCATCCTAACTTCGAATCCTATCAATTAACCTAGCATGATAGACTATGAAAGGTAAGCACACAACCTAGGAAAGTTAGTAAGTATGGAAACACAAGAGATATGCACACTCCTTTGATGACGATTTCCCCTGGAATCGAGAAGCTCACGCTTCCCCTTATTCCTCATTGGAGGACCACACAAGAACCAAGCTCTTGATTGGGTAACCATATGGATAGGCCACAGGCCTTCCCCACATGCAAGTGTGACACTATGTGGCCTTCTATCTCCTGTACTGCTCCCCTTCACATTTCAGAATCAAGCTTCTGGCCAAAACATTGTGTGCCTCATTCCTTCGTACACCGTAAGTAGCCAAAACACAAATGCAATTGGTGTGATCTCGAAAGATTATTAGCCCCTTGGAGTACAAGCACGGTGCATGCAATCACCGGGTAGCAAGTGGTATGCAAACCTCACTAACACTAGGCCTAACACATAGATCAAGCGCTAATTTGTGGTCTAAACTAGCCTAAGCACTTTACAAAGCACTAATGCTAATCGCTTAATATTCCTTAAGCACTTTTCGTGACAAGATCACTTGGAATAGAGCCTCAACTCACTAGCAACTTTGGCACACTCTAACACCCTTAAAATGGTCATCCATGGTGGTATATATAACCTCTATCGATCAAAATAGTAGTTGGCAATAGACTGCACTCATGCAGTGAGCATCGGAGAGCTCTGGTGCCTACACCATGGGCTAGTCATTGGACTATCCATTGCTGACATTTTGGTAACCTATGTTCAAATGGTGAATTGTGGTGCATCACTAGATATTTTTAGTGACTCTAAGAACCTTTTGCATAGCCTCTAGGAAGCATGTTTACTCTCTGGTCATTCTTCCATCGGAGGTCTCAAATGCCCCTTGATGAGCTCCACCATGCCTCCAACTCCCTCTGGACTTAAGCTCTAGTGCTTACCAGAAGTTAAGGTGCGGTCTTCTTTAGCCCTCTGTCCGAGCATCGATCTAAGCTCTAGTGCTTCTCACTAGAGAGCTACAGTGAGCCCAACGATGAATGGACCAATCAATTTTATATATGGGCACTATTCCTAACATTAGGCCTGGCACTCTAGTTAGCACTCCAGTGCACACTAAGCTTGGTTTCTTCATATGTTCTCATCCAAAGTTCTTCCACTTGATGTCTTGGACATCTTGCTTGTCGTCTTCTAGGACTTCATAAGTGCTCCATGGCATTTTCTTGAGGTGTTGATCATATGATCATCATGTTACCCTGTTCCATCCATCCTTGCATTCATAGGACTAAAACCTTGTGTACCAGCACACAACATCAGTCCCAATGATCATGTTGTCACTCAATCACCAAAATCACTTGATGGCCCTAGCTAGGTGCCATTTTTCCTATAGGTTGAAGGCATCACTGAAAAGTCTAGTGGCGAGCTTGCCCCATGCTACTATGACCCCAGCAAGTGCATTGGCCTCATGGCATATCGACCACCTCCCTCCCAAGGCTAAAATTCATCATGGCTTCCATGTTGTTTTCCTCAAACCATACGACAATGATCCTACGACTGATGATGGTGCCTCTACAGCTAGTGCTCCATGTCCATGTTGTTCCCACATGGGAGTTCCATTGTCTATGTGCACCTAAATTGTGGCACCTAGGAGGTGGTGGTGCGCTAGGCTAGTCGCAATGATGCCGAGGTGTTGACGGTAGTTATCATTCATTATAAACTTCAATATAACTTGAAATAATGCATGAAAATGATCAATAACATAGACTTAGGGGTTTAAAAGTGACAATTTCCATGAGTTTTGGTGAATCTGTATTTTCAGCATGGTTATTTCAGAAAACCAGTCAAGGGGGATCAAAACGTCAAATTAAATCGCGCTTATCCGAGACAAAAACTACTCTAGAAGGTTCCTAGAGGACTCCATACACCACATCACTAAAGCAGAGGGCAAGAGGCTGCCAGGTGGGGCCACCTTGCCCCCTGGGCCCACATGTCAACCCCTACTTCGAATGTCGGTTCTCCATCGCCTCTTAGGTTGCATCTAAGCCATTCTTTAAGTCAGTTTGGTCCAAGGGCTCATGTTGGGTGCTCTAGCCTATATAACCAGGCCCTGCCCACCCCCTTCAGAGCACGCTGCCATAAGTCAAGATCAGACTAGAAAATAGGGTTTCTAGAGAGAAGAGAATGGAGCTCCAATTCTCAAAGTTTCTAGTATAGGCTAGTTAGCAAGGTTCAAGTAAAGTGTGGGTTATTGCTCAGGATTTTGGATCTGCCATCTGGAGACTGGTATAGCCATTGTATCTCTATATTTATGACTTTGTGCTACTTCAATATTATGTTGCTATTTATTATGTTCCTAGTTTGCTCTAGTTATATGCCTGATATAGTTATGATTGATTGATGAATTAATGCATATGTTTGCAAAGCTCTTAGCTCAGTACTCGAGTGGGTTAAGTGGTCGACATTATGTAAGCATGGTGCTTAGATATTGTATGCCTATGGATGCATTCTGCACTCTGGGTCATGTGGTAGATCATGGATGTGACACTCCTGTTGCGTCCTTAGTAGTCCACTCCCCGTTTGTAGAGCAAGTAGAACGCAGGCTATGAAGGGAGACAAGCTCTGTTCTTGATCTTCCTTAGTAATGTTCCTTATGCATAGATCCAAAGTTAGTTATACTATAGATGAGAGTGTATATACTTGAGTGTACAAAAGACTTAGTAAATAAGGAATGACTTAGGAATCTTCTGCTCTTAACAAATCTCCTACTTAGCCATACTACATTTTATGAGTCTCTATTTCTATCTCTGGAATACCATTATTACCTTACAATTATCATTTATTTATCCCTTGACTTACCCCTGTCGTAGCATGAGAGTTATTTTATCATAAGTATATATATATTTGTTAGTATCTCTATGGCAACACAACTCCATAGCTCCTCCCTATGGTTAAAATATAAATAATGACACCTGGTATACTCCCGGTGAAATGCTACAATGGTATATTATCTGTGCGCTTGTGGATACTTTAATATATATGTATATATATACTTTTCTTTAAGTTTTCAAACGTCATTTATAATTACCAACAATGCATTTTTGGCATCATGCAAGGGATGACAACTTAGTAAAGAGTGTTGCTAAGAAATGTCAACACAATGCTACATAGGAATGACTTGACAGCTTCATAGAGGCACATCTAACATTCTAGCTTAAGGATGAGCTATTTATCCTAGAGGGTGGAAGTGTTGCGAATACTTCTAGGTCTGTTTGGTTGAGCTGTGGCTGTGGAGAAAAGCTGTTGTGGGCTGTGAGCTATAGAAAAGTTAAAGCTATTTGGTTAAAACAAGTATAAACTATAACTCCTATCTTTATCTCTTGAAACAAATAGCAAAGCATTCTTTATTCCATCGATTTCGAAAAGTGAAAAGCCAAAAGCAAGGTCTCAAATGCTTTAAAAATGTAGTACGAAAAAACAACTGCTTCTAAAAAAGCAGCCTCCAAGAAGCAGCCCCTTTGGTTAGGCTTTTGGCTTTTCAGAAGCAAAAGTAACCCCAACAGCCCAACCAAAGTAGACCCTTTGTGAACAAGTCATACACACGCCACAACAGGTAGAAATCGACATTTTTGGCACAGGAGCACACAACACCAAGTGGTTGATAAGCCTCGGTTGTTTAAAGTTTGCTAAGTTTTTGCATGCATCCTAGTTTAGTAAGTTGAGCAAGGATTTTAGGGGTTGTTGAGGAATAATGAAGGTAAGAAAGGAATTAGATTCACCTAATTTAGTTGTTCAGAGACCCCTCTCGGGTGGGGGGGGGCAAACATGCTGCCACCCCATGCCCCATTGTCATCTAATCTACCAAAACATGTACCTTGTTAGACTCATGGTGGTTCCAGGCTATAGATGGCCAAATGGGCGGCACGGCCAGGCATAGATTTAGTCCACTAAGGCATGGCCCTACCTAGCAAATTATGTCATGTCATGCCTATCCATGGGCTATACAATCAGTCTAGGCATGACCCTATAACACCTTAGCTTGCCCAGGATGTGGTCCAATATCCTAATGACCCACTGAGGCCACACCTACCAAGCATGCTAGGCACACGCCGCTGCCGCCATTCTAGCTTGCACTGCCGCCACCCCTGCGTGAATCAAGAAGGGGAGGAACTCGTCGTTGTGCCTATGCCACAGCAAGAGAGAATCAGGAGTGGGGAGGGGAGGAATGGAAGGTATTTAGCTCAACTACTGTTGTGGCTGCTCAGGATTAGAGAAAGGGAGATATGGAAAGTTAGGTGGCCTCAGGAAAAAGTTTGCGAAGGCGATCCTGAAGAAGGGCACTGGGATCAAGGGAAGGCGATGAAGGATCAGTATCAGCGGAGGGGAAATAGAATGTGACTGGGGGAGAAAGCCGATGCTAGAGGAGGGGGAGCAGGGAATGATGGGAGGTGATACTGGAGGTAGGGTTTATGGAGTCAGCAGTTATATAGTAGAAACTAATGGTCTGCATTTGGCCGACCAGTAATCAGACCAGGTTGGTCTAGCATGCCGTGTCGGGTTAGCGAACTAGGCATGGCCCGCCCATCGGGCTAGGCTAGAAACAAATTATGATGATACTGACTGGCTGACCTAGTGAATGAACTTTTTTTGGCACTGTCATCGACCACATCCTGATAGTATAGATTGCGGGCTACAAGAATTAACTTCAAACATGTCGTATTCTGTTACATGTAGTCTTAAATGGAGGTAAATGCAGCATGTCTGAATCATTTGGCTTTATATATTTCTTATATTTTATAAAACATGAAAAAGAGAATTTGAAAGATCTAAGGACACACCCAATGCATGATACTATTAGCAGTTTCTATAGCATAGGATATCATACCAAGAAACTATCTTTTCCAGTACAAGATTTTCTACAGTATAGGATAGAAGTAGTGATAGAAACCATATTTGCTCTCCTAATGGGCAACGAGTAGTTTCTTGTCCATTGATAACCGTGAAGACCCAGTTTCCTAGTTAGATCTGATTTCTTGGATTTTTCCTCTCTCTCCTTATTAAATCACTTGCCACATTAGCAAATTGCCTACATGGCGGTGCAAATAATATCTATAGAAACTATCATAGTTTCTGCATTGTGAGTCACTACTACACTCGGACCTTTCATAGCCACGTTGTAACCCTCATCGCAGTCCAATTTTGGCTTCGGCAGTAAGCTATTGGCACTGTTGATCATAGCCCTCACCATCGTTATCTGAGACCGAATGCGGTGTATACTACAACACTGTATTGGCTTATGATATACCCGTGATAAGGTCCTTACTTCTATCGCATTGGAGCATGACCCATCTGTGGGTATACACTAACATCGCTGCATTGGCAAATGATCCGCCTGTGTGGAGGCTATCATCACTATCACATGGGCACATCAACCTGCTGGTGTAGTGGTCACCAGCACTGTCACTTTGTGCTTCGAAACTGACTGTCTACGGTGCAGCTTTGCTATCGCTTCGATGACTAAGATGTCTATAGAGGTAAAGATCACCATTGCTTCAGCAAATGAACCATCAATACAAAGGTCATAGTCACCCTCGCCTTGCACTACTGATCCGCCTTTGATGATGGTTTAGTCAGTGTCGGGTTAGTAAACGATTCGGCAATGATAGACTTTTATCTCTGCGGCATAATATGTATAGCGATGGTGTTGGACGTTTGTACGACCAACGGCGGTGGTGATAACAAAACAATAAATGACCCTTAATAGCTTACTAAACACAAAGCATACGGATGTTCTTACAATAACAATGGACGCTTAACATAATATCTTTCTCAACTGATGTCCTAACACAAGCTGGTACATAGATTGTAAACTAAAGGTACTAATCTCTATAGACTTACATAACGAAATGATGTAGCTATGATCCTCCTATGTGGCACTCCTGCTTGCTAGGTAAAAATGAATATAATTAGTGCATCCTTCGAATTGGTAGGCAATGCACCATGGAACCCCTCTTCTTCCACCTAGCCAATGCAGGAAAATTGTTCAAAAGCACTCATACTCCACCTGCACAAAGCAGCACAATTAATAATATTCAACACACCATTACTTTAGTTACGAAACCTAAATTGGCCTATATATAGAATCAAAACAACTATCTACCTAAACAATGGCATGACATAATTACAATAAAATACAGCATATGCACCTTTACTGCTCTGCTAATGACTCCATGAACAAGGGAACATAAGGAAGATGTGAGGCCTGCCACTCCTACATAATGGTTTCTAAGTGCTTCTAGGATAGCCGATGGCCTGGGCAGGGAGGACATGAACATTACTGCAGTTCATGTCATATGGAAGCAGTGATTTGTCCTCCCTAACAAGGAAATGAAATTCCATTCTGGATGAACTACAATCACTCTGTAGGCCACATAACAATCCTCGGCACCAATTTCAATATTCTTATTTCCAAAATGCTCTAGCGTGGTCACCTTATGCTTTAATGTTCATTTACTAGTACCATAGTCTTCAAGGATCCAGATTGAAAGCTCATACCTATTCAAAGTATCAGCAGTACATAAACACAACTAACCATGAGCTTCATTGATGGAGATTGCATCACCAGTTGGCCTACGAATTTTCCTCCATGTCTTTCCCTCCATATCAACAGCAACTATCTGGGTGAACTCCAGCATGTGCATAAAACCATTAACAAACACATATTTTCCATATGTGGATACTACAATACCCTCACCCCATTCAGATTCTTTAAACATCCCATATTCAAACACATGGAAGTGCGAGCAGACTATCGGATCAAACCCCAAGCGAGCTAAACCATAAGAATGGTTGCTACCCGGCAGTAGCAACCATTTCTTAGTCACCGGATTGCAGACAATATAGCAAAACCTAGAGTACCAGAAGAGGATGAGGCCCTAGGAGCAATATGAGATCATGACATCCTGAATGGGGAAGGGGAAGAAGGACAAGGTGGGGTATTCACCATTGACGTTGGTGAAGTTGCGTTAGCATCTCTAGCTGTGGTAGAAGAATCCAACAAGAATCTGGGATAGCTCCTTATGGTACTCTGATCCTGAGATGAGGCTATTCCAGGAGCAAGGGACACACTTTGTAGCTGCACAAGGAGCAGGCGGTGAGGCAGCTGACGATGAAGACTAAGACATGGTCTATGAGGTGGCCACTTCGTTCCTCTTGTTGGGGGCCTCCTCCTCCATCTTGATGAGGATCTGGTGGAGCGGGGGCGGCGATGGAAGCGGCGGCGCTGTTGCCTAAATTAGAGAAGGAGTGACTATGGAGATGTGTTTGTGAGCTCATTAATAATTAGATGGAAGCTTCATTCATATTCAGATGAGTGAAGAAGGGAATAAAAATCCAAGAACAATGCATAAGAGAAGTACGAAAGCATTACCATTGCCTTTGGATCTTGTGGCATTGAGATCAAGTGGCGATGGTGGTGATGAGTACCAGCCTAGTCACTAGTGGATCTGTGTTGTCTACCTACCAGTTAGGTGTACATGCGTGGAGCACTAGCTTGTCGGCGGTGACTGGCGTCTTGCACGCTGCTAAGTACGGGTGGTTACATAGTTCAGCACTAGGGAGTAGGGGCGGTGATGAGGAACAAAAGCACTGAGGAGGAGAAAGATACAATGGGAAGCGTCCTTTGTAAGCAACTATATCAGATGCGGGAATGCAAATTTCTACAAAAGTTTGTAAATATGCGTGGGAGTGACGTGTAGGACTCACACGTAGGCTTGGAAATTGACCAAAGCGGCGATGAGCGCTACCGATGGTGATAATTGGGAGATGTTAGCACCTACTAACGACGGACATGTCATACGGTCTAGTGAACTCTAAGGCGCACAAATGGAATGTTCAAGTCATAGCAAACATAGATGAACTCAAAGTAATAACTACTAAATATTATGAACATTTTTATTCAGGATGTAGAGGCATGTTACAATTGAACTACTCACGGGGAGCATTATGAATGATGTCCTTTGCATCCACCCGTGGCCAAGACACCATCGTCCATGGTGGAGAAATTGCCTGATTAGGTTCTCATGCTGCCGATAGCTCATCTCTCCTAGGAACCCCGGCTCCACCACTGTTAGGTCCTCACCTCAGCCGAAGCTGGGCGACGGCCATGGCCAAAGCGCCCCCTAGGCAAATGCAGTACATGGCCACCTCCATGACCCATGGTGGCATGGTGCGGAGGCGGTCCACCAAGGTCGTCCCCACTAGGCACAGGAGACAAAAGCATGTAGACGGCGTTGCCTACTGCCACGTGGAGGTCCTGGTAGCACCTGTTGCTCTCAGGCTGCCATCCGGGAGGAGACACGAGCGTTGACCTCGGCTAGCTAGCTAAGGTGGATCACCTCCACCGCCTCGCCCTGTGTGGTGATCAGCTGCTCCTAGGACGGCTGAAAAGGAGACAAGAAAATGCTACAACAAAAGACATGACGTAGCACGTAGTGAAAAAGCAAGATGTCGAATGCCCTACGAGCGAGGCGTGCCTGGGCCTTGATGGTGATAAGCTCCACCATGGCCGTTTCCTACTTCGCGGTGGCAACAGAGAGGCGCAAGCTAGTCTGCCTCCTAGCTCTCCTCGTGGAGGGCGGAGGTGGGCACGTCTAGCTGCTCCACCAACTCAGTGGACATCATCCGCCCTCTTGTCATCGTCGGAGATAGCCGGAAGCAGGGGATCAGGCTGTCTGGTGGCGGAGCCACCGAGCTGCTCTGCCCGTCCCATCAGCAGCATCACATGAATCTGGGGACGAGCAGGGACAACCTCTGGTGACTGTTCCATTGGGTGCTTCATTGCTCGATCTACCATTGGATGGGATCTAAAAGATGGGTTGTCAAGATGGAGCGTCAGACAAAGTAGATAGAACGAGAAGATAGAACGAGAAGATAGGTAACTATAACGAGTTTAAAAAAGGAATCATGTACTTGCTTCCCCGCCTTAGCCTCTGCTTTTACAGAATAATGGGCGAGATAGGCGCCTGTTGGAGTTCCCTTCGATTGCACTCAGCGAGAGCAGGAGTTAAGGCGAGGCCACATCTCACATGATCTTAGTGGAGCACCCTTCTCTCGGTGGAAGTAACGGTGATGGAACGGTGTTGGAAGTTGGACGGAGAAAATTGACTCAATCACGCGGCTCGGCCCCTCTAGCGCTAACCACGCGATTTTGGGGAAACGAAGTGATGAATAGCTAGCCTATTTTATTCTTATTGACTGCTTTGAATTATCTTTTGTAATGCTAGAGGTGGGCGATTTACATGCAAAATTAGGGGGTTCACACGGTTTACATACACGGTTTATGTGGTTCAAACGGTTTACACCGTTGGGGCCTCAAATTAGTAATCGTAATTCGTAATAAGATAGTAAGATAAGATTCTTTCATTCTAAATTTTTGCCGCATTTTCATACACGGTTTACGCGATTCACACTGGTTCGAAGGATGACGATTGACTTCCTCAAGACATTTGACATCCCCGCGCCGTCAAAACCTTCAAGAATGGAGCGATCATAAAATCCCAAGAGGGTTTTTTGGAACTCATCTTGCTTCACTCCGATCCACCTCATCCCTAGTGCTCCGCTCTGCCGTGACGTCACTCCCCGACCTAAGGATCCATCTTTTGCCGCCGCTGCGCGTGTCCTCGTTCCACGGAGAAGCTCCCGACAGATGTGGCTATTGAGATTGCTAGCCGCATCGCTGCGGCTGCAGTGGATCAAATGGAAGATCTTGGTAGCCTGCGAGCAACCTATTCGCAAATGCAGTAGGGTGTGTGGCGAAGCCGTAGTGGGACGGAGCATACCACTGCAGCGGGTGCTACTACTGTGGGATCCAACATGGGACCTGGAACCAGTTCTATGACCATGAGCGCACCAAGGTCATCGCCAGGCTTTCTAGCGTCGGCAATCCAGAGGCCAGCTTCTACGGTGGGATGCGCGTCCGTCTTCGTGGAAGACCATAGTGCGCTCATGCCTCAGCTCGACATGTATGAGCGCTCCACCATGGCAGGCCATGATGTTGCTGCATTTGTTCTATCCCTTGCGCTCCACAGGTCCAATAGTGGTGCCGGCAACGACAACATTGCCTGACGATGGTTGAGGAAGGTCGAAGGTGATGAAGTGGGCCCAGAGATGAATGTGACATGGAAGAATGAGTGTTTACACCAAAATTTTGGAAAAACAATGTAGGGAACTCAAAGCTTCTAGGATTGTGTCATCAAGGAATCGATTAGACATGAATCGGTATCAGCTGATTTAGATGTGATGTCAGAATCGGCTATTTTATGGATGACATCAGCGGACGACGTTAATGGGCTATACTTGAGTGGCGCCAGGATGATGTGTCAGACTTTACAAATAAGGAAAATTGGGGTCTAGGTTATTATTAAGTTAGAAAGTTTTCTTTTATTCTAAGAATTGTAATGAGTCATATTTGAGTAGGATTCGTGTTTAGGTTCTGGGTATAAATATTAGACCCTTGTTATTATAAAAATGGATGAACACCCAATCAATACAATCTTTTCGGCTTTCGTCATCGTATTAGGAGTAGGAGTACTGTAGATCTCGACGAGTTCTTCAGCAAATAGGGCTGCATCGACTAATCGACCTCCAGCTTACTTGTGAGTACCGTCATGACTTGTATTGTGCTTGTAAAGCTGCATCAGCTGAATGATCTTTTATGAGCCATAATATAAGTTAGTTATCGATCTGTATCGTAGTTTGTAAGGCTACATCAGCTGATTGATCTCTTACGAATCATAATAAAGATCAAAGTTATCGATCTTGTGTTAAATAACCTGTTATTTAATACAATATCACCGGTTATCGAATCTGCTAAGATTAGTAAGATTTTCCTTGCTATTTTTGGTTGATTCACAGTTATCGATCTTGCTATAATTAATGTTTTATTAATTATAACAAAATCACCCTATTGAGATAGAGATAGATCGGCATCATATCATCTTAATTGGTCGTCCTTTGATCTGGTCACGCTTCAAATCTTATAATTGATGGCTTAGTTCAGCTAGATCGACTATTTTATCTCTATTCCAGTCAAACATAGTATGCATCCAAAAACATATTTCAATCTTGAATAAACTCACTAGTTAATGAGATCTAATCTAATGACACTACCATAGTTGCATCGATCTGGTTGAATCTCACTGATAAGACTTTAGATTAGAAGTTATCGATTAGTGGTCTTGTTCATGATCAAGATATGTACTCTGTTTGTTTGTTATGACTGCATCGGCTATTTTAGTCGATTTGCCTATACTCTCACGCATATAGCATGTTTTTATGAATCTGTCAGCATATAGATGGTTTTATAGATTCTTTAGCTTTAGTTTATTATCATTATCATAGCCGCATCGATCCAATGGAATCTCACTATTGATGATAATAGATTAGACTCTAAACTGTTTGTGGATTCATTTATATTAGACAGTCAATTTGTTCGCATGTTATACTCTTTTCATCAGACTTATCGGCTCGACGCTTTATATCGATCATGTTGCATTTAACCGATGATGCTTTCTGATGTTTCATGAGCATCGGTTATTTTGATTCGTATCATTATCGCTTAATATTAGCCGATAATCCTTGATTTAAAGATCTTCATTTCATGAATACGCTGGATATCGACTATTTAGTCGATAGCCTCATTGAATCGGCTATCTAGTCTACAGTTGGAACTGTTTGGTGCAACACCGACATGTTCCACCTTAAATTACTGATAAGATTTTCTCTCCTTGTCTATTGTAGGTCAAATTGACTGGCACATCATTGGGTTTTTAGAATCGACTGGTTCTATGTTGAAGCCAAGCAGATCTCTGGTCTCGTTCCACTCAGATCTTCTGACTTGCTATGTGTTGATCACATCGCCACATTTTTGTGTCAACAACGAGAAATGTACCTAGGCGCCTCCAATAAGCCATGTTCGTGTTGTAGGACTTGGCTGTGTGGCCGGCACCAGGTGGGTCTAGTCCTCTGCCTCCTCTGTCCATGCCGGTGCGTCGCCAGGATGGACATCAGTGCGGAGGCTACGGCGACCATGCAGGATGGGAAGGTTGGGAGAAGTGGGCTATGTTCTGTAGCGAGGAGTGTAGGATCCGCAATGAATGTGATAGGTTCTTCATAAGTATGTGGTGGATTATAGGCAGATCAATGTTGATATGTATGTGTCTGGATGACAGGGATTTGTATGATAAACTGTTCATTCTCCTCAATACAATGATATGCAAGTATGATTCATTTCTAAACTCATTACAATTACCTTCTCGTATGATGCAGCTCAGATTCTCTTGCACATGTTTCCAATTTCTTAATACGAGTTATTCAAGTCATCTCCACTAATAAACACGAGTGAAGAAGGCAACAGTCAACGTCCGTGACATCCATAGCCACCCACGCGAGTCGCGGGCGGCAGAGCAGGGAAGACGACATGGACCATTTGATTCCCTGCACTTTGCGATCTAACACTAATGCTGAATCAACGTATAAAATGGCGACGGGAGCTGCAATAATGACAATTTGCAAACATAGCAAACCAATTTGCAAATAAACCAAGGCAAATACTTTCACCCCTAGCACCATCTCAGTGAGGTGCTTTATCTCACATATGTGTAGCCAAGGCAAATACTACGACACTTCAAAAAATGGAGTAACAAGCATCACAACCATTCAGTTATTAATTGTTTTAAGGCAAAAACTATATATAAACGATACGGTAACAATCATCACAACAATTTCATTGATAACTTGAGTTACATTCCACAGTTGTACAATAACAAAGACCTCTTGAAGATTACTGGGTGTACAATAACAAAGACCTATCAAGTACAAGTACATCCTATAGTCGAGTCTGGAGACAGGCAGTGCAAGCTAAGGATGAGGCAGCACCTCGCAAAACTTCCACCAGCATCTCAAAGAAGGAAACTATTTTTTGTCCACCTTTCTTGTCTAGTAACTTCCTTGTCGATTAGGATATGGTGGTGCTCACGTTTTGATTCCTCAGACTGAACAGTAGGCTTGGAAATGGGAACACAGAGCTATTCAAGAAAGTGAAAGAAAAGGTGAGGTGGAACTTCCACTAGCATCTGCACCTCTCACGATCAAGAGAGAGAGCAAGAAGAAACTTGTGAGAAAGATAATATATGGGTGGGTTGAGAGATGGCTGCAAAGATCCTTATAGCCGGTCTCTAAGCGAACCCCCTTAATTGCAAAACTTCCACTAGCACCTAGATCGAGCAGCCCCTGCTGCGCTGGATGCCGTTAGTACCCAATCTTGAAGGCCTTCTCCCAATGTAGCTGTTGCCGCCGGAAGAGTTGGGGAAGGAGCGCCATGGCGATGAAGAAAATATAGATGATTGGCTCAAGAGCTTTTTCTATATCTATCTGTATCTAAGGAGGAAAGAGTATGTGGATTGCCAATAAGCGCATTCAGCCCCAGCTTAAATAGGCCAACCTTGAAGAAGGAAGCGGAGAGGAGCAGTTAATGGTGATGCAACAATGTTGTGGGTAGTTGAGAAATGGAGAAATAACTCACGCTGAATGTACTACCGCCGGTGCACCAAACGGTCGTGTAGGGCCGGCGCCATAACGTCTATCCCAGTTGGCTCGGCTTTTCATGCGACGGAGACAATACCACTGCCGCATCTATTGTTAACCCGTCGATGGTATAAGTTTGAACTATCGGTTTCCTTCGTAGGAGGCCTAGCTATCGGTCCAACCGGCGGTGGAAGTATAACATCGTCGCTTCTATCGCTACAACAGTGAAAGTGGCGATAGTGATAAATCAATCTGTAGTAGTGAGTGCCCTAATTGATCATGAAACCTGTGGCGCGTCACACAACTTGCATCACAGCCAGGACCATCGATCTGCACAATGTTTTAGGTTTATTAAGTTCTCCTTAATTTTATCTCGCAGCGAGATAAGACCGATGCACTCAAGTCACTGGGTGTCATCACTATGTAATTAAGCAATGGGTGCCATCACGATGTAATTAACCAACTTACAAGGAATTTATGTTTCGTTACATTGGTATTGTTACATTAGCTAGTATGGCTGTGCAAGCATTTTCTTCACAATATTATCAGACGGCTATCAGAGACAATCTCGGCCTGACCTATCCAACTACCGTGAGTCGACACTTAGGGTATCCCCAATGGTTCTGAGATAGCTAGTCTAAGAAGAATTCTATTAGCTATCAAGGAGAGAGACGAAATAGCTAGCGACTGTCAAATAGCTAGTATAGCATGATCTTCTAGAAACCCTCCACTACAATGTTCATTTTTTATTATTTTCAAGCCTCATCTAGCTAGCTGTTTGCAAATTGCCATCGAGGGTGTCCTAGTTCAAGCCTTCAAGGATTGTTTTGCTACTATACGGCTTACATTGTACTAATTAATTAACCTTAGGAGTCGTCTTTCTTATCGAGATTGCCAGGCACACATTATAGGAGTAGTTCTTCAGCGCCCGTGCCTGAATTTGTCAAAGTTGTTGCCAAAACCTCGAGGTCACCTCTGCGATGTCAACCACACACTGCGAGAACAGAATCGTTTGGGTGATCAGGGAATGACTGTGTTGATCTTCAAACATGCATGCATGCAGTCCGTTAAGACTTCATGCATGTAGGTCGTCGTTTACTAATACTGTTTGTATAATGCTAGAGCCTGATACAAAAGATATATAAACCCTGTGTTACATTACTATGGGTGATCTCGTTATCTTTCGGCTGTCGTGTCACCAGCTGTGCATGTTTCACAGTGCTGGAGAGAATGGTAAAATGCATCGTCATGAGGATCATGCATATTCGAGTATATTGTAGTATGAATGTTTTTTGCAGGTTTTTTTGGACCGTAACGATTCATCCCAAGCAAAAGCCAAGAAAAAGCAAAAAATTCCATGTGAAAGTAAAAAAAAAAAAATCATTCGATCTTTTGTTTGTTCCCTGGTAGGATCAAATGGAGTGTACTCCCTCCATCCCATTTTAACTGCCATTGTCGCTTTTCGAGAAGTCACGTATACTCAACCTTAACCAAATATATATGAGAAAAGAGCTTTGCTATGGTACACCCATTACCTTATAAGAGGACAGATCTTGAATGAATCTGTAGCCCTTGATTTTGAAAATGCATACAACATTTAAATAAATAATAATTAACTAAAATATTTAGAAAAAATAAAAAGAAAAGGCAGGAAATCTCAGCCCGTGCTTCAGTATTATTGGCCTCCTTCCTTATCTCTGTGTTGACTAGTGAGGAAACAAGAAAATCTATATACATGATGCTAGTAGTCGATATCACATACGGCGCAACTAGCGCCCGGACGTCCGAACGCCCCTTGGGACCATCCAATTGAGATAATAGGAGTCATCCAAATCTCATCGAATAAAGCAACGGTGGAAATAAAGTGGACATATCCGATGCAATAGAACGAGTGCGCCCCCGTGTGCGGCCTGTCCCCCACTGCGCAACCTGTGCCTCGTCGCATCGCCATCCCCTGCGCGCCCATTGCCCTCTACGCCCCATCCCCACTGTGCTTCATCACCCGAATGTCCAATGAGAAATTTTCCATCGGAAGATCTGTTGCAACACGGAGCAATGTAAGATGCAACATCGGAAGTATTACTTGTTTGCAACATCAGAAAAAGTCTCTTGCAACATCAGAACAAGGTTACTGCAACAACAAAACAAAGCTACTGCAATGCGAGATGTAAGATCAGAAAAAAGAGACTAATGCAACAAACAAATATTAGTTGTTGCAACATCACAACAAGGCTACTACAACAACAGAATAAAGCGCAATGCGAGAAGCAACATCAGAAAAAAAAACTGAAGCAACAAAGACATATTATTTGTTGCAACATCAAAACAAGGCTAATGCAACAACAAAACAAAGCGCAATGCGAGAAGCAACATCAGAAAAAGAGACCAATGCAACAAAATGAAATTACTTGTTGCAACATCAGAAGAAGGCTATGCGAGATGCAACATCAGAAACAAAAAAAGAGAGACTAATGCAATAAATAAATATTACTTGTTGCAACAAGCAAACACAAGGCTAGTGCAACAGAGCTCAGCCGGAACCCTAGCTATTGCCGCGCCCCTCAGATCCAGAGGAGGCGGAGGAGGAGGAGGGCTCAGATCTGGAGGAGGAGGATGAGGCGGAGGAGAGGGCGCGGCGGAGCGGCAACAAGTGGCACGCGGGGGGAGCGGACTATGTCACAGGATGCCGGAGAAGCAACGAGTGGGTGCGGGGTGGGTCACGGGATGGGATAACGATGCCGATGGGATAAGGAGTGGGGATCACGGGGCCACATCCGGACGGAAGTTGGGGCGGATGCCCTGTTCGTATTAAATTTGTATCACATATATTGCATTCTACCAACGAATTAGAATCTTCAAGCGTACTCTTTAAGAGTTAACTACAAAGTACTGATAATGTGATACTATAATGTGATGCTCTTTAAGAGTTTAAGTACAAAGTACAAAGTACAAAGTACAAAGTACTGTTAGTCCCAAAAGATATGTAAACCCTGGGTTACGTTACTATGGGTGATCTCGGTATCTTTTGATTGTCGTGTCACCAGCTCTGCATGCATCACAGCGCTGGAGAGAATGGTCAAATACATAGTCATGAGGATCATGCATATTTGAGTTACTGTAGTACGCATGTTTTTTACAAGTTTTTGGACCGTAACTATTCATCCCAAGCAAAAGCCAAGAAAAGGTAAAATAAATCCTTGCGAAAGTTAAAAAAAAAAAAAATCACTCTTCCTTTTGTTCTGAGGCAGGGTCAAATGGAGTGTACTCCCTCCGCCCCTTTTTTAACTGTCGTCTCGCTACCTTATATAAAAAATAATTAGTAATACAAGTACTAATGTGTGAAAGGTTTTAGTGCCTGGACAGTTTTGTCTCGTATATATATAGCTGAAAGCTTGTTTTAGTACCAGTGCAAGTCCGAAAATCGGCAAAGAGCTAGTTTAGTTTCAATGGGCCTTCCAAACACCGATGATGAATGCTAAAACTTAATTTGCGCCATCCACAATCTATGGATGGAGATGAGACGTAGCTGGTCTGCCTAGTCATCTAAAGAGAGCGTAACAAGTACTACTTTGCAACTTGCATATACTTAATGTTCAAGTAAAGGAGCTCCATTAATTCCAGTGGATTTTAAAAGCTTCCACTTGGTCTCCTATTGAAACACTACTACCATTAACGTGTGCAAGCTATGAAAGTAAAGAACCACTGCGTGGTCTCCAGCACTATAAATACCCATGCAGCATTCACTGGGAACTCATCTCAACTCAAACACTCTATAGTGGTGGCTCACAATGTCTGGCACAAAGCTAATATCACTAGGGCTCATTGTCCTCATGAGCTTGGGATTAGCCAATGCTGTAAGGGTGGCTAGATACTCTAGTGCTGATGGGACTGGCACTGGAGGGGGAGGGGGCGGCGGATATGCGAATGGCGGGGGATTAGGGTCTGGGTCTGGCACCGGATCAGGTGATAGTGGTCCTTATGGTGCCCATGCAAGTGCTGGAGGGGGTGGTGCAGGTGGTGGAACTAGCCAATATGGTGGGTCCGGATATGGTTCAGGGTTAGGGTCAGGTTCAGGATCTAGTACATATAGTCAAGGAGTTGGTCCTTATGGAGGAGAATCTTCTAATGCCGGTGGTGCCGGTGGTGGTGGGGGTGGAGGACAAGCTGGAGGTGCATGGAATTCCAATGCTCAAGGATCCGGTAGCGGCACCGGTTCTGGCTCTAGTTATGCTAACAGGTATTGGCATGGTTCAAGTGATGCGGGTGCAAGTGCTAACGGCATTGGTGATGGCACAGGAAATAGTGAAAATGGTGGTGGTGGCAGGTGGTTCTGGTGCCGGAACTGGATATGGCAATGCCTACCCATAAATTCCATATAAGCCAATCTAAAGTTGGAGGCCATGGTCGTCCTTCCTTGTTTGAAGTCGTAGAGTTATTTGTTTTCTTTGTCCCTTTGTTATACTTTTGTTAGTATTAAATTAATAAAGGGTTCAACTGTTCTAGCAACAGTCGCTGTCTTGTAATGTCCTTATATGAAGATGTTGTAACCATGTCTGTTTGTGAAAGGAAAAAATAACTTGTCCATCGCATGTGGCCACTATATCTAAATAAAATATTACGTTCTCTTTGGAGTGATTAAGTTGAGACGCCTACACCGTGCATGTTTACATGGTTATCAAAATAGTATATACCGATGAACTAGCTAGAGTAGTTTATATCACTTACGACGATAACTCCATCTGGGTCAATCCAGCCTAGAACATAATCAGCAAGAACTGCTGCCACAAGCCCATTTATGTCAGTGATAACTTTTGTTTTTAAAAAAAGTGATCCTGTGCATGGGCTTCACCATTTCATCCTCTATCCTGGAACAAAAACTTCTACAGCTGTACTTAATCAAACTGTCTTAAGTTTGCGAAAGGGTTGTAGCCTAGTGGTTATAAAATTAAAGCCTCAGTAGCACCTTAGATCCTGGGTTTTCACTCCCCGTGGGAGCGAATATTTTAGGATTTAGCGGCGTTGTGCTTTCAGTGGTAGGAGACGTTCTCGTTGACAGCAAGGCGCATGTAGTGACTTTATCAATCTCGAGAATTTGCCAGCCCAATCTTCAAAGATGCTCATAAGCATAGGGTTTGAATGTGTGTGTTCATATGGGTGAATGTATGTGCATTGTGAGTTTTTGAGTTGTACTGCGTAATCAGAAAAAAAAACTATCTTAAGTTTGACTAACTTTATATATAAAAAGAATAATATCATCTCTATGATACCAAACAAGGATATTATTAAAATATAGTTCATGGTACGTATTTATAGTAATTTATAGTAATAATACTAATTTCTGTTATAAATATTAGTGCTCTTTTTAATACATACTATCAATTTCAAAATAGTTTGACTTAGAACAATACTAGAAATTGATTTCTTTTAGAATAGAAATAGTACGCAACATATTCCGCTACAGTTAGCTTCTTCCTCTTGTCCACGGTTACGCACTACTCCGATATGCCCTCCATAACACGGCAAAGCCAGCCTTAAATATCATATCGGTCAACTAAAGTATATTGTACATTGAACCTTGAATCAAATAGTAATTTAAAAATTAAAATTTTCTGAATATTGTAGGAGTCGACGGACCCCAACAAAATTCACCAGCCACATGCTAATATAAATACCCTAAGTATATATGACGTAGCAGGCTTTATGTTAATTAAGCATCTGTGTAGCAAAAAAGGCTCAAACAACGTAGCCTAGTTTGGTGGTCGATGTTTTCTGCATTCGTTCATCGTGCTTCTTGGTAGGGGCGGTTCCCAGCTGTCCCTATGAAAACGTTTTTAGGGGGCGGCTGGTATCGATTTGTAAAGGCAGGTTCCCAGGCCGCCCCTGCAAATCAATTTGTAGAGGCGGCTGGCTGTTATCAGCCGTCCCTATAAATCCGATTTGTAGGGGCGGCTGGATATTGAGCCACTCCTACAAATCAATTTCCAGAAACGAAAAACGGGGCAAAAAAATAGCAAATTTCTTTTTTAACCAAGGAGGTCCTCATCGGCAACCACACACACCCTCACTCTATGGTAGCAGCATTTTTTCACGATTTTTGCACACTCTGCGTCGCCCGGGATTCAAACCGCCGACCTCTCTCTCGCACATCATCTCCTCTACCACTACACCTCACATTCACTTGTGTCCACAATCCATTTTGATTCCCCATGTATTATACAAAACTGAGCATAAATTGATTGTTTGAGGCCCTAAACTAATTCAAATGAAAAAGTTGTCAACTACAAAGTTTTATAACTTTTCGAGATCTACAACTTTCATTTTGATAGTTTTTTCGTCCGAGGTCACTTATAAAATTTGAATTTCAAATAATAGAAATTTGAACGTAGTTTTCCATGACAAGATGGTTTCAAATGAGAAAGTTATCAACTACAAAGTTTCATAACTTATCGAGATCTACAACTTTTATTTTTACTGTTTGTCCATCCGAGGTCGTTTAAAAATTTTAAATTTTAAATTTTTGGAAATTCAAACGTAGTTTTTCTTGATAAGATGATTTCAAATCAAAAAGTTGTCAATTACAAAGTTTCATAACTTATCGAAATCTACAACTTTTATTTTGGTTGTTTCTCCATCCAAGGTTGTTTCTCCATTTGTAGAGGCACCTACAAATTAATTTGTAGGGACGGCTCAATATCCAGCCGCCCCTACAAATCGGACCATTTGTAGGGGCGGCTGATAACACCGGCCGCCCCTACAAATTGATTTGTAAGGGCGGCTCATTTGGCAATCATTCGTAGGGGCGGCTCTATCACCAGCCGCCCCTACAAAAAATTCGTCCCGTTGCTAAAAAAAAAATGGTTTTTTTACGTAGTGGGCCAGTTCTAATCAATTATTCGTCTTCCATCAGTGATCCGTCCATATCATCGTACTTTTTAAACAATACATTATTGTTGGCATTACTACTATTGGTTTATTCATGCATAATTTAGATCTCATTTAGAGTGTTGCTGGAGACCTCTATATTCTTCAGGACCCATAGCAGATTTCGATCGGGGAGGGCAACGGAGTGGACGAGGTGGCTCGATTGCGCCGCATGCGTGGCTGCTCACCGGCTTGACATTCTTGTCCCTCGATTGCATGCCTTGTAGGAGGATCACAGACAAGGGAGTGAAAGAGGCCATATCTGCCATCTTTAGGTCATTGTACTCATGTTGTTATTCACATATGGATCACGGATGGATGTACTGTTTGGATCCATGTCTGCTTGATTCGTAGAAGGCAGTCGAGTCTTTTGGAGGCCACCAAGGCGTGCAACACAAATAATATATGGAATGATGGATACATATACTGCACATGTGTCGGTTGCAAAAGTCAGAAGTAGTTTCAAAACATGGAGCCAATTTGTTGTCATCTACTGCTTAAGGGGTTCATGGAACTATGGTTTGGAATAAGCATGGAGAAGATGGTGGCAACTTACTTCAAGAAACCTCTGTCGGGTGTTGGTTTGAGCCAGCAGTGATGCTAAGTTTCTGGATCCTAGGCTTATGACCCGCCAATGTTAAGTCACCACTGCCGGCTCAAGCACAACTGGCAGTGATTGTGCATTTCCGGCGTAGTGAGACAATGGTTGATATACAATATTGCCCTTAGAACAAATGTGCTTGTTGCATGCATCACCCTTAGATGATGGCTTATTTTGAGATTACACGGTACAATGTAGACACTCACAACGCATTCAAACTCACCCCTATGAACTCATGGATGCAAACTGTCGGGGGCTATGATACCTCATGTATCTTAAGACACTGATTAGTTAGCCGCTCAGGCAGCCCACGGTACGCCTAGCTAGTATAAGCCCAAACAATCGAGGCCAAACACAAGGGCAAGGGTAGGCCACGACCTCTTCCCTCAGCCTTCACTGCGCGCTGCGCAATTCCTCATGACCTCTCCCCCATCCAGACCTCTAGGAGGGGCGGGGAGAGATCGAGCCCCGCCAAGCGTACTTGTTCTGACAAGAGCATGCTCACCACAGTGACCACGCAAGGACAAAGGGGACAACAGTGCCCCTCAGCCCGGTCAGATATCATCCCTGCGCCACATAGCACATACAAGACAGCACCGCCGAGCTGTGATGGCCAGTATGGCGTCCCTCCGTCCAAATATGGCCTGAGAAGATAGATGTACGACCCCACCCACTATGGGATGGGGGCCACGACGATGGCCTTGACATTTGAGGCCAACTAAGTGAACGAGGGCCACGACCCCTGAAGCACGGGATCATGGCCACCGACACAATGAGCAGCAAGACGATCAACGGCCTGGGGGCAGCCACCAACTCCTATACGATGCCTCCGGGAGATCAGGAGGCGATGACGAAGGCCACGATGAAACCATGTTGCGCAGGACAGCTGGCGAAACACCACCATGCCAACAGTGCCACCACGGCCGACACTGTAGCAACACGCCACACAATGCCACGATGTGGGCATATGACCATGACGATAGCCACACCCGGACATGCACCACAAGACGGCAGTACTTGCAAACCAAATTAGCTAGGTTTCCTTCCTTAGGATCATGACCCCTCGGTCGGGAGAACCTCCTTCTTTGTATGTGACCTGGCCCTAGGACTCTATATTAGAGCAGCCCGGGCACCCTTCCTATCATCTTTGGACTCTTGAGGCGTTCATTCGAGCAGTCCATCTTCTAGCTCTAGCTCTAGCTCTCCTACCTCTTCCACCATTGTTGCACCCCTCCATTGTAAGAACTTCAGAGAATTCAAGCGAGGAATATGCACTCAATCACCTCTGAGACGAGACATAGGGCTCCGGCCTAAACCAGTATAACTCCTTGTGTGTTTTGGATGCTACCATCGTCTTCCTAGAGCAGCACTACATTTGTATAAATTCACTAGTCGGTTTACAAAACACCGACAGTTGGCATCCCAGGTAGGGGATAGTCGCGCAGTCTCATTGTTGAGAAGGAAGCGCCTCTAGTGGAACGTGGCTAATCAGGGCGCACATGAGCGATGAAGCCATCCACCGCCAAGCGACGGCAGTCACTAGTGATCAGGTGGCTATCCGGCACCACGCCTTGCAAGGCCAAGACTAGAACTAGGGTCAAATCCCTCATGACAGACTAACAGTCCATCATGCCATTGCGAACTATTAGCTTTTACATGGAGGCACGTTCATTCGAGGAAGCTAGGCAGATCGAGCCACATCACCCTTAGAACCCACTATTGGTCACACCTGCTCCTCAACGAGAGCGGCAACCACACCCAGAAGCAGAGACATGACGACTGCGACGTCGTCGTGCCACGATGACTCATGCATCAGAACGCACAAGCCCTCCCGGCCATGGACTTCAATGAGCTAGACATGAAGAAGCCATCCCTAGGGGCTCACAAGCCCGCCAAGGATGCCGAGCCAACAAGGATCGACCCAAGGCCGCCCGAGAGGTCAACCCACATCGACTACGACCATTCCAAGTGATAGGGAAGCATCCACACCAGCTTGCGGTCAAGAAACCATAACGATTCCACCACGAGCACATGCTCGGGGGCTTAATGTGCCCTGAGCAATGACGACCAGATACACGATAGCTTCCAGTACACCACTCAGTCATGTCAACTCTATCCCTACCTTCTCTACCTCAGTACGTTCACAAAAACATGTAGGCTCACTCACAGTTCTGAAAAACTAAGAGCCAAGCTGTAGAGTAGACCAGAGAACATGATACCCATACTAGTCAATCCTAGCGCCGTTTACCTATCTAGTGACCCAATCCAACTCGCAACAGCGGTTCGGACATGACTCACTCATGGGGCTACACATATGGGCATGCACTTATGAGTTTCAAAAGAGCAGTATTGTTTGTCATCGTCCCAGCGACCCATTTCGAGTCCTTTCCGATCGCTCCTCGCACCATGACGAACTAGTGACCCGCTCCTTGAGCTCTCAGTTCAAACCAAAGAGGTCGCTTCGGCTAAGCCACATGGACCAGCTCCTGAGGCAAGGCTAGGCACCCACGCATGAGCCTAAAGGGAACAGGGGCGCTAGTTCGCTCAAGGCAAAAGGAACGAGAACAAATAGAACTCTTGCCGCCTGCTCATTTTCCTCTTGCATCATACCAGATCTACGACCTGCCCTCGACGTCCCACAGCACCGTCAGGCCACACATTGTTTAAGCCCCATGGGCTAGCCCCAGGCTAAAACGCACACCTACGTGTTCAGGACTAAGGGGAATGGAGCACATTCCAATTCCATTGAGAAGAAAGTGAAAAGGTAGCAAAATGGCAAACAAATGTGCCAACCACACATCTTATACACACAAATTGCTAGCATGTCCATTACAATAAGACCATCCACATAGCATAGAACCCTTACACCAAAGACCCTCATACACCGGAAGTCAGGTACTAGCAGTGGATGCAGACGGCTGACATCGTACCTGCAAGGACCTCCGCACCATGAGTGGTGGCACTACCTATGGCGAGGATATCGTTGTTAGACTTCTTCTATGCGTAATCTCGACCAACAGCATCAAAATCAATGCCACCATAGTGTGAGCCAACATTTGTCAAGGTGGCATGTACACAGCAGCGGAATCCCCTAGAAATCATGGGATCCTGCTAGAGGCAGGCCTCATCAAGATGAAGTTCCAGTTGGGCATTCCCCCGGCCGGCGCCGAGCATGACGTCACAAAGAGCCCGAGCGGAGACAGTCAACACCGCTAGTTGGTCGCCCATTTCCAACATCTTCTTGTTCATAGCTGCCTTCTCCTCCAGATCTGAGAGCACCCTTGCGCACAACCATGAAGAAAGCAACTAGTTCATGACCAGGTATAGTAAGCCAAAAGCGCAACACAAAATAGAAGAGAACTCACCACCACAGGCGGAGTGCAGTTTCTGGCACTCGACATCGAGACGCTGACGCCCCTGCTCGGCTTCATTCTGAGCAGTGCCAGCCGAGATGAGATCGGTCTCTTAGACGGCCAACACAACCTTGAGACTGGCCACCTAGGACATTAGAGCCTCGATCTGTGATTGAGCCCGTGTCTCCTAATAGAACAATTCCTCCTTCAACCGCTGGGAAGCTTCTAGCTCCCCATGCAAATGTTGCACTTCAGCTTCCGCCGCATCTAGGCAGCCATGGTCAGTGGCACCCCCTACCTAGTGCCTGATTGGCTAGGTGCAAGAATTGTGACTTCTCCATTGAAGTCTTCGCCAACCTCTGCACAAAAAGAGGGGAGATCAAATGATCACGGAAAGCATAGAACAAGCACAACAAATTTAGAGGGTTGGACGGCCTACCTGTGCTTGGGCCACCTCCTCATCGATCATCAGCCACATGACCTCCATGCCCAGCTAGGCGACTGTGGTGATCGCATCGCCCATCTTGGACAAGGCCACCCGAACACCTTCAAGGCTCTAAGAGGCCACCTCCCTCGTGGCTTGTTGGGCTGCATCATCCACCATGAATAGAGCCTTGCCAAAGTTCACGAGATGCGGCCACATGAAGAAGTCCTCACCTAGCTTAGATTCCACCTCGCGGTGGACAAAAGCTACAACCCTCAAACCACCAGAAGTTGCCTCTTTAGGTGGGGGCTAACAGTGGGCGACGAGCCCGTGCCTGCCTCTAGGGAAGTAGCAGCGCCATGTATGCCATCAGCTAGACTACACCCATGGCCTCACTCGCCTCTGCACCTAGTGCGAGTGTGATCTCTAGCCATAGTGGAGCTCTCCTCGAGGGACGAACATAGGTCCATGATGGGGGGAAGTATGTCCATCATCCCCAAGGCAGAGTTGTCACCCAATGACTCTAGTCACATGGAAGGGCGCACACTGCTCACGGGCGTCGTCAGGGCTATGAGCCCAATGAGGGGCTCCCTACACCATGAAGACCATCAGGACCAGACATTCGAGACTTGTGAACAACTGCAACAAAGACAAGATTAAAAAATGGCACACCTAGTGGAATGTTCCACAAAGGGTAGGATAATCTGCCTCTTCGCACACTAGTTCCGTCGAAAGGGTCACAGTAGGAGGTGTCGCTACTGACACTGCTATGTCGAAGGCCAGTGAGGCGCCCCCAGTCATGTCAGTAGCATTAACCTCCTCTGCATTGTGACCTTCAATGGCCCCCACTGACCACATCCTCTATCGTCAACCCCATGCGGGATGCTCAACCACCACGTCAATTGAGAGGGCACTAAAGGAGGTACTAGTCATCTCTCTTGGACAACACTGCCGATCGGTGATGGCTAGTATGGCAGCCCACCATCCAAATATGGCCTGATAAGAAAGATGTATGGCCCCACCCACTATGGGATGGGGGCCAAGACGGCTGGCCTTTACTTTTGAGGCCAACAAAGCCAATGAGGGCCATGACCCCTAGAGCTAGGGATCATGGCTGCTGGCACAACAAGCAAGAAGACTGATCAATGGCCTAGGGCCAGCTACCAACTCCTGTACAACGCCTCTAGGGAGATCAGGAGGCGATGACGAAGAGCATAATGAAACCATGCCACGTAGGCACGGCTGGTGAAACACCATCGTGCCCACAATGCCACCACAACCAACACTGTAGCACCACGCCACACCATGCCGCGATGTGGGCACATGACCATGATGATAGCCATGCCCATACATGCACCACAAGACTGGCGGTACTTGCAAGCCAAATTAGCTAGGTTCCCTTCCTCAGGCTCATGACACCTCGGTTGGGAGAACCTCCTTCTTTGTATGTGACCTAGCCTTGAACTCTATATTAGGGCATGCCTGGGCACCCTTCCTATCATCTTTGGTCTCTCGAGGCTTTCATTCGAGCAGTCCATCTTCTAGGTCTAGCTCTCCTACCTCTTCCACCATTCTTGCACCCATCCATTGTAAGAACTTCAGTGCATTCAAGCGAGAAACATGCACTCAATCACCTCTGAGACTAGATGTAGGGCTCCGGCCTGAACTAGTATAACTCCTTGTGTGTTTTGGATGCTACCATCATCTTCCTAGAGTAGCATGACATTTGTATAAATTCACTAGTCGGTTTACAAAACACCTGACAGTTGGCATGCCAGGTAGGGGACAGTCGCGCACTGTCGTTGTTGAGAAGGAAGCTGATGGCTCCTCGCACCATTGATGGACTCACCCATGGAATGGCCCTCGGCGGCCATATCCATCACGGGAACCCCGAGTTCATCGGCTGTCGAAAGTGCCAGCGCCCATGTCCATCTTGAGCCATTGTTAGGTCCACCCTGGAGACCTAAACCCCATGGCCCATGGTGGACACACTCTCAGAATGGCCCTCAGTTAGTGTATCCTAGAGTTCACCTACATAGGGGGGACAATACCCTCTCTCATCACTCGCCATGGCCATGTTTTCCACCCAAGAAACCAGAGTCCTATGGCTCATGGCGAGCTCACCTATGGAATGGCCCTCGGCGGCCGCAACCTTTGGCGAAAACAATGAGATCGTCCATACCCATGGGCTAACACCCATCAAGGGCCTCTACCCCAGTCCAGGTCCATCGTTCAACAAGCCTAGATCCTATGGTACAGTCAGTGTCCTGAGCAACACCGCCTCTAGTGGAACATGGCTAATCAGGGCGCACATGAGCGATGAAGCCATCCGCCACCAAGTGGCGGCATCACTAGTGATCAGGTGGCTATCTAGCACCATGCCTTGCAAGGCCAAGACCAGAACCAGGGTGAAATCCCTCATGACGGACTAACAGTCCAGTCATGCCATTACGAACTATTAGCTTTTACATGGAGGCACGTGCATTCAAGGAAGCGGGCCCTCTAAGAGCATGATGTGCCATGCTAGGTGGACTGAGCCACATCACCCTTAGAACCCACTTCCGGTCACACCTGCTCCTCAATGAGAGTGGCAACCACACCCAGAAGTAGAGACATGATGACTAGCAACATCGTCGTGCCACGATGACTCATGCATCAGAATGCACAAGCCCTCTCGGCCATGGACTTCAATGAGCCAGACACTGAAGAAGCCACCCTTAGGGGCTCACAAGCCTGCCAAGGACTGCCAAGCCGACAAGGATCGACCCAAGGCCGCTCGAGAGGTCAACCCACACTAGCTACAACCATTCCAAATGATATTGAAGTGTCCACACCAGCTTGCGATCAATAAACCATAATGACTCCAACACGAGCACATGCTCGGGGGCTCAACGCGCCTCGAACAACGACGACCAGATCCACGATAGCTTTCGGTACACCGTTCAAGCACTGTCAACTCTATCCCTAGCTTTTCTACCTAAGCACGTTCACAAAAATGTGTAGGCTCACTCACAAGTTCCAAAAAACTTAGAGCCAAGCTATATAGTAGACCAGAGAACATGATACCCATACAGTCAATCCTAGCGCCGTTTACCTATCTAGTGACCCGATCTGACTCACACTAGCGGTCGGACATGACTCACTCATGGGGCTACACATATGGGCATGCACTTATGAGTTTCAAAAGAGTAGCATTGTTTGTCATCGTCCTAGTGACCCATTTTGAGTCCTTTCTGATCGCGCCTCGTGCCATGATGAACTGGTGACCTGCTCCTTGAGCTCTCGTTCATACCAAAGAGGTCACTTTGGCTAAGCCACATGGACCAGCTCCGAGGCAAGGCCAAGCACCCACGCACGAGCCTAAAGGGAACAGGGGCGCTAGTTCGCTCAAGGCAAAAGGAACGAGAAGAAATAGAACTCTTACCGCCTGCTCATTTTCATCTTGCATCATACTAGATCTACTGACCTACCCTCGACGTCCCACAGCACTGTCAGGCCACACATTGTTCAAGCCCCATGGGCCAGCCCTAGGCTAAAACAGCACACCTACACATTTAGGACTAAGGGGAATGGAGCACATTCCAATTCCAACTGATAAGAAAGCGAAAAGGCATCAAAATAACAAACAAATGTGCCAACCACACATCTTATACACACAAATTGCTAGCATGTCCATTACAATAAGACCATCCACATAGCACAGAACCCTTACACCAAAGACCCTCATACACCAGAAGTCTGGTACAAGTGGTGGATGCAAATGGCTGACATTGTACCTGCAAGGACCTCCGCACCATGAGTGGCGGCACTGCCTATGGCAAGGATATTGTTGTTAGACTTCTCCGACGCGTAACCTCAACCTAACAGCATCAAAATCGAAGCCTGCCATAGTGCGAGCCAACTATTTGTCAAGGTGGCATGTACACAGCAGTGGAATCCCTCAGAAATCATGGGATCCAGCTAGAGGAGGGCCTCGTCAAGATGAAGTTCTAGTTGGGCATTCCCCCGACCGGCACCGAGCTTGACATCACAAAGAGCCCGACCGGAGATGGACAGCACCACCAGTTGGTCGCCCATTTCTAACACCTTATGGTTCATAGCTACCTTCTCCTCCTGATCCAAGAGCAGCCTTGCACACAACCCTAAAGAAAGGAACTAGCTCACGACCAGGTATAGTAAGCCAAAAGCGCAACACAAAATAGAAGAGAACTCATTGCCCCAAGCCATGTGTTGTTTCTAGCACTCAGCATTGAGACGCTGACGCCCCTGCTCGGCTTCATTCTGAGCAGTGCCAGCCGAGATGAGATCGGTCTCTTGGACGGCCAACGCAACCTTGAGACCGGCCACCTGGGACATTAGAGCCTCGATCTGGGATTGAGACCATGTCTCCTGATGGAGCAGTTCCTCCTTCAACCGCTAGGAAGCTTCTAGCTCCCCACACAAATGTTGCACTTCAGCGTCTGCTGCATCTAGGCGGCCACGGTCAGCGGCACCCCATGCCTATGCCTGATAGGCTCGGCGTAAGAATTGTCACTTCTCCATTAAAGTCTTCGCCAACCTCTACACAAAAAGAGGGGAGATCAAATGATCATGGCAAGCACAGAACAAGCACAACAAAATTAGAGGGTCAGACGGCCTACCTATGTTTGGGCTGCCTCCTCATCGATCATCAGCCACACAGGCCTCCGTGCCTAGCTGGGCGACTATGGCGATCACATCGCCCATCTTGGACAAGGCCACCCAAACACCTTCAAGGCTCTGAGAGGCCACGTCCCTCATGGCTTGTTTGGCTACATCATCCACCATGAATAGAGCCTTGCCAGAGTTCACGAGATGCGGCCACATGAAGAAGTCCTCACCTAGCTTAGATTCCACCTCGCGGTGGACAAAAGCTGCTACCCTCAAGCCACTAGACGCTGCCTTTTCAGGTGGGGGGCTAACAGTGGGCGACTGATCCCATGCCTGCCTCCAGGGAAGTAGTAGCGCCGTGTCTGCCATCAGCAAAACTACCCCCATGGCCTCACTCGCCTCCGCACCAGCGCAAGTGTGATCTCTGGCCATAGTGAAGCTCTCCTCGAGGGACGAACATAGGGCCATGATGGGGGGAAGTCTGGCCATCATACCCAAGGCAGAGTTGTCACCCGATGACTCTGGCCACATGGAAGGGCGCACACTGCTCACCGACGGCATTTAGGCTATGAGCCCTATGAGAGGCTCCCTACACCATGTAGACCATCAGGACCAGGCATTCAAGAATTGTGAACAACCGCACCAAAGACGAGATAAAAAAATGGCGCACCTAGTAGAACTTTCCACAAAGGGCAGGATAATCTGCTTCTTCGCGCACAATTCTATCAAAAGGGTCATAGCAGGAGGTGCCGCTACTGACACCACCAGGTCGGAGGCCAGCGAGGTGCCCCAGTCGCATCAGCAGCATTAACCTCCTCCGCATTGTGACCTTTAGTGGCTCCCACGCCCGCGGCCTCTGTCGACCCCATGCGGGATGCTCAACCACCATGTCAACAAGAGGGCACTAAAAGAGGTACTAGTCCTTTCTCTTGGACAACACTGCCGAGTAGTGATGGCTAGTATGGTGGCCCACTATCCAAATATGTCCTGACAAGATAGATGTATGACTCCACCGACTATGGGATGGGGGCCACGACTGGTGGCATTGACTTTTGAGGACAACAAAGCTAACGAGGGCCACGACCTAGGAGCACGGGATCATGGCCGTCAGCACAATGAGCAAGACGACGATCAATGACCTAGGGGCAACCACCAACTCCTATTCAATGCCTCTGGGAGATAAGGAGGCGATGACAAAGGCCACAATGAAACCATGTCGTGTAGGACGGCTGGCGAAACACCATCGTGCCCACAATGCCACCATGACCGACACTGTAGCACCACGCCACACCATGCCGCGACGTGGGCACATGACCATGATGATAGCCATGCCTAGACATGCACCACAAGATGGCGGTACTTGCAAGCCAAATTAGCTAGGTTCCCTTCCTTAGGCTCATGACACCTCGGTCAGGGAGAACCTCCTTCTTTGTATGTGACCTAGCCTAGAACTCTATATTAGGGCAGCCCGAGCACCCTTCCTATCATCTTTGGACTCTCGAGGCTTTCATTCGAGCAGTCCATCTTCTAGCTCTAGCTCTCCTACCTCTTCCACCATTCTTGCACCCCTCCATTGTAAGAACTTCAGTATAACTCCTTGTGTGTTTTGGATGCTACCATCATCTTCCTAGAGCAGCACGACAATTGTATAAATTCACTAGTCAATTTACAAAACACCGACAGTTGGCATGCCTAGGTAGGGGACAGTCGTGCACTCTTGTTGTTGAGAAGGAAGCGATGGCTCCTTGCACCGTTGATGGACTCACCCAGTGGAATGGCCCATGGCGACCATATCCATCATGAGAACTCTGAGTTCATCGGTGTCGAAGTGCCAGCAGCCCATGTCCGTCTTCAGCCATTGTTAGGTCCTCCACCCTGGAGACCTAGACCCCATGGCCCACGGTGGACACACTCTCAGAACGGCCCTTAGTGGCTGCATCCCAGAGTTCACCTACATAGGGGGGGACAGTACCCTCTCTCATCACTCGCCATGGCCAAGCTTTCCTCCCCCTAATCAAGACTCCAAACCCTAACCAGATCAAGCTCAGGCGTAAATAATAACCCCTGAAGTCTAGCTATATATATATAGTTATTTAAGTTTAAGCCACTGACTCGCTCCATTTGCAATTGCACGACTAGTGTATGGTTTTCATTTATATATAGTTGTGGTAATTAAGATGGCCACGCCACAAGACTGACTATGAATAGAATGAGGCCATGATGAACATTATCAATGTCGGCACTAAATATGGCCCCAACCAGAACTTGGCTGACCCGGAGTTATATGATAGCTCTCAATACTTATTGAATTTTGGAGATGAGCAAGAACTTCTTGTGCAAGAAAATCCTGACTGAGATATATTTGTTAATAATCTTGCATCTCTTATATATATATAATTAAACATAATTCCATTAATTCATATAGATATGCATTACTGAATCTTTGTGTTTCTACGTACGTAGCCCTCTGGATCGACGACGTCGATGAAAAGTAAAAGTGTACGAGGCCCAAAAAACCGTTAGAGGGCCACCACATAATCACAGAAGTCGATCCTAATACCTGGCAAACTGCTCCTGCCAACAAAGAATGCAAAGAAATTTGCAAACCACTATGGGGTTCTTGTTAGGGACAGGCTCCCGATCAGCACCCGTGATTGGAAAATGAAGAAGGAATCTCCTCAGATCAGTTTTGTCTCTGAGCGAGACAAGGACATTCTTTGGGATTCAATCACTGCACATTTGCATCTACCAGGAGGTGAAGATATAAAAATAACTAGTTAAAAGTTGGGATCTCAAGAAGATGGCCACACAATTCTAGACCTAGAAGAAGAAGCTATACAATGAATTTGTGAAGAAGAATCTGACTCCAGATTTCAGTGATAATAGCCCATACAAAAATTTGAAGGATGACTGGCCTGAATTTGTGAGGTACAAGAACTCAGAAGAGTGTGAGGCATAGGTGAGAAGGATCCAACAGAATGCGCTGACAAATGGTATACCATCATAAAACAGAATTAGGTGGCTATAGGAGTGGCTTTCCTAGGTGTCAAAGAATGGTAGCAGACCTGCTTTCTAAAGGGGTCTGTCCATTTTCAATCGATTGGCCCGAACGCTCCAAGAATTGGTTTTTCGTGCAAGGGGGACCACTGGACCTAGAGACCAGGGGAGCCGGTTGTTGGTGGGCAAATCAAAATAGTAGCACAAAGACTTTTCGATATTGTAGATGCTTCTGCCAGTGTTGCCTTTGTGCCCAACCGAGAGAAGGATGAGCTGATGTATGCCCTCTAGACTCCTGAACACCCTAGGTGAATGCGAGGCAAAGGGTTGATTTTGTGGCGGCATTGCTTCCTTGAGGACACCTCTACCTACAGAAGCCACCAGTGAAGGAAGGATGAGGAGGTAGAGTGGATCTGTAGGTTAGAGGAGGTGGTGCTTTCGATCGTAGGAGAAAGAACTAAACATGGAGGCGAGAATGCAAGAGAAAATTAGACGGCAAGTGGCACTATAGTTGAGTAGCCAAAAGTAGTCAACATTAGAGCATGGAGTTAACGTTAGCCCCCCTCAGCTAAGAAGCACCTGCACTTCCATTGAACTCCCAAATCAAGATGACGCATTGTAGGACTTCCCTATGGATGACATCACTGTGCCTTTGACGCCATGTGAGCTGCACATTCCCATGGGGAATAGCACAGTCATGGTGTCACATGGTATTGTTTCTTCTGTGTTCCCTGACAAGACACCAAGAAGCCATGGGAATCCAATTCCACCTGGATATTATAGCAGTCTCAGTGGATAGAGTTATCAAAGAATATAGGAAAGTTGCTCTTGACTTTCCTGGAGGTGATGGGGAAATACCCTAGGACAAGTAGAGCATTCATTCATTATATGGCGCAAGTGCTACATCATTATTCCCGGTGCGGCGACTAGGGTATCCGTCACCTCCTCCTCAACTACATCATGATAGGTGCAGATGAAAGTGAACGAAACAGTTTTTCAATAATCATTCTCAATTATTGGCTTCTCGTGTATAACCATTTACTCACAATCATTTTGGTACTCACAGGTCTCCCAACTTGAGTGCATTTTTTCCATCCCATGATGATCATCAGAGTGCTCTGAACGATGAAGTCCCCGTTGAAGAAGAAAGCCAGCCATCGTAAAACAAAGACCCTAGACAAGCTACCTTACGAGAAGTCTGAAGAGGAATCAAAAGCGGTGGGACAAAAAGATTTGGATAACTAGCGGTAAACTGTAGCAAAATCAATAGCAAATAAGAAGGAACTTATGAAAACCCCACCAAAGGCGCACTACATAGCTCAACAAGAACTAAGGAAAAGAGTCAGTGAAGTGAAGAAAAAGCAGCGTGAGGCATGTAAGCCCTCGCCATTATCGAAACTATGAACGCTCTCTTGACAAGTCATATAAGGCGTTGCTGAAAGCAAAGAGAGTAGGGAAAGATGTTGCACAGCATGGGTATCAATCTAAGCAATCTATTGACCTGCTAGTTCTTAAGGATGATTGTACAAATGCACAAGGCGGTCCAATCGATATGGAGGCACTCCAAGACTTCATGGACACAACAGGTCTCACACCTCAACAACTCAATGGGAGAGGATCGATACCAATGGCCAAATTTGATATTTACCGAACCTATGTGTATAGCAGGAGTCTTGTCAACCCTAAGTCCTGGTCATCATTAGGTATGCAAATGTTCTTGTTAAACAAGTGGTACTTAAATGCATGTGCGAAGGAAGAGGCATGGCTTCTTGCTAGAGTTAGACTAGAGCATTACTTCAATGGCTATGACGTTGTGCATATTGAGTTCAATGAATTACACCAACTTATTAAATTAGGACTCTCTCGACAAATCTCTCCTCAACTGCTGGTGTCTGTAAGTGATTCGTTCTACAATTGAAGTAACTTGCATGTTAGTTTGTTGTCTATATATAGTTATCCTCACACTATATATATTCTTTTGTACTATATAAATGCAGGATATGAGATGCTGAAACTAAAGAAAAAAAGGTTAACTGATGTTGGTTTCATGGATCCGAATCGCACATTCAAAGACACGGTTACTCCATATGATAGATAGCGACCTCAAGTGGAGAAGAATCTGTTTAGGTTCTTAGATAAGCAACGTGACAAGACACTGGTACTCTTCCCTTACAACTTCAAGTGAGTGTTAATGTCTTGTGCCCATTTTATTTTGCTTACTCCATGTTGACTTTAGTTAATGAGTTATGTCTGCAGTTTAAACATGTAGCTTTCACTAGATACTACTGGTCATCAATATGCCCAGGAGTCTTGTACAGATCTTTGACTCAGTGAGAAAACCCGAGAAGATTACCAAGAAATGATAGATATTCTCAAGTGGTTAAATTTCGGTCTCGCGCACTGTATACTCCCTTATGCCATTTTATTTTTGTTAAGCAGTGCTTGGAAAACGTTCGCCTAGAAACACCATTATGGTCATTCAAAAGTGCCTCTGGATATAGTCCAATACCCAGTAAGTACTAGCTAGGTCACCACATCTTTATTTAGTTCAATTTATTATTACCATGTTTTATTGGTTGATGATGAATCTTTTTCTCAGTAAAGTTGTGTCTGCAGTAGGGATCGGAAGAACAACTTATGTGGATATTACATCTGCGAGTTCCTCATGGAGTACTCAAGGAGAACAAGTGAAGAGATCCTCGAAGTACGTACAAAATATACACAATTGATTTATTACCATTGTCTTGATATATATAATCATACTTTTCCTTTCATTTGAATTGAAGGTTGAATGGAGGGAGTAAAGAGTTCTGTGATGTGACCAGATCAAAGCAATTCAAGAGGCATTATCAGGATTTCTTATGGATGAGGTCATAGATCCCAAAGGCGCATACTACTATGACCCTAAAGAAGTTATTACCTAGTAGCCATACGACTGATGAAGATTAGGGTTCGATGAAATCCCAAGGACATGAGTACAAGGTTTTTGTGACTTTATTATGTAGATATTCCATGCATGTACAACCTCTTGAAATATTATATATATATATAGTTTCATACATTTTAGTGTGATATTTATGTATAATACTTGAATGGAACCTTATACGTACATATATATGGACGTATATTAGCAACGTAGAATTCATATACGGAAAGCTAATCGAAACCAAAAGGAATTGAATTGAAAAGAACCCATAAAATGAAAAGGAAAAAAAGAAAAAAAGAACCTTTAGTACCAGTTGGAAAAACCAACCGGGACTAAACGTGCCAGCCCCGGTGCAATGTCTGGGGACCCATTTAGTCCCGGTTGATAATAGAAACTAGGACTAAAGGTCTACTTTCAGTCCCGGTACACAGAACCAGGACTAAAGGGGGGGGGGGCTTTAGTCCCGGATTCGCATTCCTGGTTGGAAAACTAGGACTAAAGGGGGTTTCCCCAACCAGGACTGGTGCTCAGTCCTGTACTAGTGTAAGTACATCCAAGTAGCAAAGTGGGTACATGTTACAAATGGTCTTAGCAGTATACTTGTTATGCTCTCTCTAGCTAGATGATCTGCTAAGTCTCATGTCCATAGATTATGGGTGCCACAAAGTTTTTGCATTCACCGGTGTTTGTATGGCCCATTGAAACTAAACTAGCTCCTTGCTCCGGTTTAAGTAGTTCAGTTTATTTGTATTGTTCCTCTCGATATACCATGAAGTACAAAAGTAGTGCCTGGAATTTATTTAGATTCACATCTCTCTCCTTGATGTGTGCAAATATATTTCTAAAACAAAAGGAAGAGTGGTCTTACTTTCACAAGGTTTATGGGCGCTCACTTGAACATCATATAAACTTTTCCTTGGCTTTTGCTTTGGATAAATAGTTTCAGTTGAAAGACTTGTGAAAAACACGCATACTTCAATACACTCATATAAATGCTCATGACTCTGCACTGCAGTTAACCATTCTCTCCAGCACTGTGAAACATATATGCACAGCTGGTGACACGACAATCAAAAGATAACACTAGATCACCCATAGTAATTTAACCCAGGGTTTGTATATCTTAATGGTCAGGCTCTAGCACGCACTATATATATCTCATTGGTAATTCAACCCTGTGTGTATAATTTATACTAACAGATAGTGAAGCTAGTAAACGAGGACCTGCATGCATGAAGTCTTATCAGACTGCACGTTTGAAGATCAACACAGGCATCCAGCACCCGAACAGTTCTGTTCCTCTTGCAATGGTTGACATTGCAGACAGGTGACCTCGAGGTTTTCACAACGACTTTGACAATTTCAAGCATGGACTTAAGACTACTCTTATGTGGAGCTGGCGAACTCGATAAGCGAGACAAACTCTCACGAGGTTAATTAATTAGTACAATGCAAGCTGTATTAGTAGTGAAACAATCCTTGAAGGCTTGAACCCTAAGCTTCCACTTGCAGTAGTTGGATCATTTGGATCAAAGTGGACAAAAGTCAGGCAGATTGTCTGGTTCACCGTTCACCTTATTAGCAACAATGTTTTACAGAGGTTATGTCTTTGGGACCTCGTCTTAGGCGTCAGATAGTATTGTCAAGAAAATGCTTGCGCCACCAAACTAGTAACTGTAACAATACCAATGTAACCAAACAATCTCTTCTTTCCAATGCAAGGACTGAGTTGCTAATTTTTTCCATACATCCCTTGTCATTTGCTTAATTACATCGTGATGGCACCTAGCAACTTGATTGGATCTGTCTTATGGGTGCAATCAGGTGATTGCATCACACAAAGCAATAAAGCCAATTTGGAAACCTACAAACTACCAATGTGGTGTAAAAAGGCATGCACAACTAAGGAGGGTCCATTTGTTCTTGCTGCCCTTTAGTTAGGTTACTTATCTTCAAAACCTATATTGGACTCCACACATCACATTTTTACAAGCTTTCTTCAACATTGATTTATTTCTTATTGTTATAGTCTCCACTATAATTTGAGACCCAACTTCAAATCATGCCTAACAAGCCGAGCCAGAGTGGAATTGACTTTCATTAAAAATGCACTAACTTTGATTTCAAATGGAAAATTAATGTAACTAAATCAATTTTGAAGCAAACCTGTCGACGATCAAAATGACCAGAAAGCATGGCATGACTTTTAGGCAATGTTTCTGATAAAAATATGGCCACGAAAATATATTTGGAACATTGCATGGAAGTCTAGGGATCAAAAGAGGAGTAGAGGCAGCGCAACCTCTGCTGAACCGACCTGGCCGTTTCTCAGGCCGGCCGAGCCAGCTGCCCTCTCTCTGGCACGGCTGTTGCCCGCTGGCCATGACAGAACCGGCCAGGCCGGTTTGGGATCCGGCCAGGCCAGTCCCCCTGTGCTAGTTGCTGCCCAACTGTCATGGCTGGTTTGGGAACCGGCCAGACCGGTTTCCCTATGCATCCAATCGGCTAGGCTCCCATGGGCCACGACAAAACCGGCTACTGGCTAGGCCGGTTTGCCTATTCGAGTCCGAACCAGACTCTTTCCAAATTGGTGTTTGGGAATATTTTTTGTATAGGAAACATGGAGATCATGATTTGGACTCGTTTCCTATTAGGATAAGAGTACCCCCTCTATATATATCAGAGGATCATGGCCAATTGAAGGATCCAACACTCAATCCTCTTTTTTACATCTATTACCCAACTTTTGCCCTTTTCCAACCCTCTTGTTGTTCGATGCATCTCTCCGCGAGATTCATCAGTGTTCTAGGTAGCCTTGCTGATCCTAGAACAACCCTAGGCAGTGCTCCTCCCCGATGGGTCCCCCCGGGAGGTGTTCCCTAGGCTTGTGCGGTGAAGGATGGCTCAATATTTGGCCTAATCAATTTCTAGATCGGTTTAGTTGATCCCTAGAGTTGCTTGTTGCGTGTGATAGGTTCATTGCAACCTAAGGCATGCTAGCCCTTGCTGGTGTGTGATTTAGATCTCCATCCAACATCAATAAAACCATTGCACTGGCACTGTATCCATCATCCTTTCTACCTTAGGCCTGATCGTTAGCCAACCTGGTAACCTGCCCCTTCATTTCTTCATCCTAGCACAACTTCCGTAGTTGCCATGGGTATGAGCTTCAACTTGAAGCTCAAGGCCATGTAAGAACCTTGCCTACCTACTTGGACAGAAGAAGACATGCACCCTGCACACCATGCACATGCATTCAAGCCTTGTTGCACAATAGCATGCTCAAACCACGTGAGCACTGCCCCTATTCAATGGTGCCGCTATGCACCAAACCATGGTTGGATCTCCCCCATGACCCCCCTGAGCCCAACAACGTCATGCCGCCCCTAACAATTTGTCCATTCAACCATTCCTAGGCCCTATTCAAGTGCCTCACCAAGAAGCCAAGCCCCACAAATCACCATTAGCACCGACGAGCTCTAAGCCCTCCACCATGGCACATTCAACTTTGTCATAACTCCCTAAGCTTGATGCTCACTCGAATAAGCTATAGTGTCACTCTATGGCCCTACCTCATGACTACAATGCCACCGCACACTTGGTGTCACCAAGGTTGCCAACATAGTTGATAATGATAACCACCTCCAACCTCAAGGACTAGATGGCTCAATTCCACATGCCACATCATGTCTATATCCACCCTTGTCACACATTGCCCTCTTTATTTCCCCTATCTACACCATTCCACAAAGCCAAACCATGTTCCATTGCCTATGGCAAGGTTCCACGGTGACCAAGCGTCATCAATGATGCTACCTCTAGCCTCTAAATCATTTCTAGGGTATGCAAGTCAACTTGGAGTTCATAAACATGTACTCAAGTGAGCCCTTCTTAGCATGATGGAGCCAAAGAACACCAGTGAGTTGTAGCTACCAAACCACAGCCTTACATTGACTTGATTTACTTCACCAAAACCTCCACATCGAGCTCTACTACCTAGAGTATAACAAGTTCACATTGTCAAGGAACCACACCTATCACCAAATCCAGCGAGGCAGAACTTCAGTGGCAATGCAAAAGATGTGGGTCACTACACTCCAACCCCCACTTTAGGACTTGCCCATCATACACTATGTCTCTGTGTTGCTCCATGCGGATGGTGCACATGGATAGTGTCATGGTCCACTATTGACCAAAGGGGCATAGACCAAATCCTTGGGTCCACTCCAAAAGCAAACCTAGTCCGACCTTGTCCAACCTAGATGAGGCCTGAACCCCCAGACCCATTGACCCATGGGCCCCGCCTATCAGTGACTTTGGCCCCTATGATGTCATGTTGATATAACATGACATGTGGAATGCCCATGATATGACTTGTGTGACCTCTATGATGTTTTAGAACAAACCTTATTTTAATTTCCTCAAATATGGTTTAATATTTAGAAATTGATAACTACTTAAATTCAACTTAGAGAAATATATATATGAAACTTTTACCAAAATTTTGCTAAACATGAGCTCTACACAATGGAGCTATGTTTTGGATCTAGTTAGGCATGCAAATAGAAATGCCAGTAATTTATTGTATGCTATTTCTACTAGTATGGATAGTGTTGACTGAGCCTTTCCTTGTTATATGATTTCTACTATTACCCTAATAATCTATTATTAGAATTAGGCTACACGATTTACTTATTACATTTATCAACTCTACTCTATCTAATCATGAACTTGTCATGGATGTGTGGAAATAGTTTAATGGCATAGGATATGACTTTGGTTGTATGGTAGGCACAAAGTTCTAATGGGTGATGCTAGGAGAGATTATGGTACATGAGTATTATTGGGTGAGTGGTTAGGATGTCTCAATCAAGGAAAGATAGTGGACAAAGTCCGAACAACTGTGTAATGCCAAGAGGGTGTGACTTAGGCACCATCCGAGGTTACCTGTGGTGGGTACACCTTGAGGGTCCATGGGAATGTGGCGTTTTGTAGGTGGGTTTCACTTACAATTGGAGGTACCTATGAGAGGTGCAAGGAGACGACTTCCATTCGGAGGAGAGGTCTTTTGCTTGTTCCTTATGGACTAAGTTTGGCTAACTATGTTCATGGGCCTGGCTAGGTTGGTGGCCCTCAACAAGCAGTTGAAGGACCATGACGCATTCCTAGAATGACCATTTGTTGCATGCTTAAGATCATATGAAGTAGTACTATGAGTCGGGACACAGGGATGTCCAATTCGCCATAGATGGTTGTACGCCTGTGTCAACATTAGACTATGAAAGGACTGTTAATTAGGCAACTTACAACTAAAAAGCTAAATAAAAACTACTTATCAAAAGTTATTCAATATAATGTCTAAATGTGCACTACAATTTTGTTAAGTGTTGCTATTTCTAATGCAAAAGAGTTTTGCATCCTAAGTTCGAATCGTATCAATTAACCTAGCATGACAGACTACGAAAGGTAAGCACACAACCTAGGAAAGTTAGTAAGTTTGGAAACACAAGAGATATGCACACTCCTTTGATGACGATTTCCCCTAGAATCGAGAAGCTCACGCTTCCCTTTAGTCCTCATTGGAGGCCCACACAAGAACCAAGCTCTCGATTGGGTAACCATACGGATAGGCCACAGGCCTTCCCCACATGCAAGTGTGACATTGTGTGGCCTTCTATCTCCTAGACTGCTCCCCTTCACATTCACCATCAAGCTTCCGGCCAAAACGTTGTGTGCCTCATTCCTTCGTACACCATAAGTAGACAAAACACAAATGCAATTGGTGTGATCTCAAAAGATTATGTAGCACTCGGTTTTAAAGATAAAACCAGATACACACTATATGTGAGCCCAGGAAGTCAAATCTCACATATAGCCACAAATAAGGGTAATATCAAAAGACAATACTTATTACATAACGTATTAGTAAAAAGGAAAATAACCTCAGAGTAAAGACAACGGAAAGTTGACTCTGATCTTCTGGTGAAGACTTCAAATCCACAGGGACGACTGACTGGTTGACCACAAGCCTAACTCCTCTAAACCAGCAATCTAGTACCCATCCGGGATTTTTATCCAATGTATAGAAAAGTAAAACAAGCGTAAGTACATGTTGTACTTAACAATTATATCATGGGGTTCATGAGGCTCAAAAAGGGCTGACACTGGTTTAACTGGGATTAGCCTTTGTTTATCATAATTTTAGCAATTGATTGGCAACAAGTTTATCCATAAGCCCATAAACTCGTGATCAAGTAAACATGAATAATGTATAGCATAAACGATTAATTATTAGCATCATCGTCCATTAGTGATCATCTCTATTCCATAAGGGTCCAAGGCCGCTCGTGTCCGTGAGCACGGCTATTATAACAATTTTTATACTCTGCAGAGTTTGTACACGTTCACTGTGAGTTGTGATTTACCCTTTCGCCCGAGGTAGCTATTCTCTTGACCCACTTCCAAGGAAGGTCGACAGGGTTCACTATGAAGCCTTTCAAAGAATTTGTCTAACAAGTTAGGGCCGCCAGGCGTATATGGCCCATCTCTAGGAGTGGCACGCGTGGGCATCGCAGCACGGTACACACTTCTCAGCAGCAAAGGAAACATACCCTACGCCTCAAAGGTAACCACTAACAAGCTTGAAAAGATCCTCATACTGAGCTAAAGCCAGAGCCATATGGCCCTCACAGCTGTACTGTAAGTCCCAGATGATCGCTTATAGATAAGTCCTTAGGGAGAGGAATCTGAAGCATATAAACACTCCAGCCCTCTATTTCCATGTGTACTAAAAAGTCATGTTTTAATTTTTATTGCATATATCATTAGTCAAGTTACAAGATCATGGTTTTGATTAAGCACTAGCAAAAACTATCCCAATGCATTATCCCAAAGGTTTTCAAGGTACAAGTTATCAAATATCTAGGATATTCTTAATGGTAACAAGGGAGACACATGCAATATGAATTAAGTGTTTAAATGTGAATAGGTAACAAGGATAATCCCATTCTATACTTGCCTTAACATTGCTTTTCCCCCAAAGCAATACGCTCAAAAGCCTTTAGTATCCAACTTCTAATCCTCTGCTTCCAATTCTCAGCTTCTAGTCTTCAGAGAACAGCTTCTTAATCACCACGTAAACCTCACCGATTGACTAAATCATATATCATCACACATACATCCATACACGGCATACAAATAAGAATATATGAGAACAGTACACCAACCAATAAAATAAGCAAAACGGTGTATCGCTACGAATACACAAATGCAAAAGACACGCTATACGCGATTCAACGAAAAAGCGACTAATGAAGCAATGGAAAATAAAACCTATCCATTTAACTTATTTTAACTGTAGAAACACAAGTAAATATTCTCATTAATCAACTTGATTTATTGCTTAAGAAAGAGCGTAGTATAAAACCTATATTGACTTTATATTCTAAAAACGATGCAAGTGATAGTATTAATACAATTAACTTTTTAACTGCCAAAACATATTTGAGTAACATGAGAACCACTAACGCCACTGCGTAGAACACGCCGATAATGAAACTATCGTTAAGAAGAAACAACTACCGAACAGTTTTATATATATTACAAAAGAAACATTTACGAGCTTGATTCATGTTAACTAAGAAAAACTATGTGAGTAGTACCCACTCAGGTTACTCAGAATGTATTCAATTTGAAAAGTTGAGTTAACAAAAGCCATACGAAAGCATCATGTGTTGAAGTTGAACTAAGCATACTATAAATTAAAAATGTATTAATGTTGATATTAATCATAATGATAGTGATTTATGAATGGACTGATGTATTCACCTAAGTTGCTTTTAATTTTAAACCCAGTTGCATAACCATTAAACAAATTAACATTTAACTTATAAATTTTTGAGATATGAGACATGTTAAACGTCACTGCTAACACGTAGCATTAGTCAAATTATATTTTAATTTAGAAACTGAGTTAGAGTAATCATGTTTTATTTATAAATATTGCCAGGTAGATTAAGCAAGTTAAACTTAAACTTGCAACAGTAAAATGCATGTGAGAGCATCTATACAAGTTTATATATACAACGGGTTTAAACTAACCAAACTTATAATTGAAAAGAATATTAATATCAACAATTAATCATATTAATATTATACATGAATTGCCGAGATATAAAACATATATTACTTAATTATAAAACTATTTGCATGCATACTTAATCATTTTAATATTTAATTATAAAAGCGTAATAAGGTAACATGGAACACATCGTCATGAACACGTATAACCCATTGCGATGAAACTCGGGCAATCGAATCGAAATTAAAAACCTAAATCGACTTTAATTAATCAGTGATTAATTAATTATAGACACAATTAACATTTTAATAAAATAAATTCATAAACATGTGATATGAAAACTAATAGCGCTACTACGTAGATCTCGACGACACGAAACTAACGCAACTAGAACGAACTGAAACGGAATTAAAATGATTAAACGACAGAGATTAACAACTGGATGGCTAAATTATAAATAGTTCATCTTCTACCTTGGCTACTTCGTACGTACAGACAGCATTGGCCATGGAGAGACCTGCTGCTCATGTAGAGGGCCGAGGACGGCCAGCAGAGGGGTGCCAGGTGTAGGCCGGCGGTGGCTCGGTGTGAGTCCCGCCCACAGGGCTGAGCAAGGGCGCATGGGATGGCGCTCAGGCGGCCGAAGCAGGCGGCGCCGGCTGCCTGGCTGTGCTTTCGCACGCAGGGCGCGGACGGGGTGGCGCAGGGCCATGGTCCAGGGGCGGCGGCACGCAGACCTAGGGTGCGGCTGGCCTGAAGGCGTCCGGTGGTGCGCACGAGACCAGCAGTGGCCGGAAACGAAGGAGCAGACCGCGTCCATGGTGGTTCCTCGCCGGAGAAGAAAAAGAGAGGTTAGGAAAACGATGAACGGGCATGGATTCGCGAAAAGGATGGCAAGACGGTGTAGAGGACGACGAGATCTACCTCGTAGTGGTGGTGGTCGATGCCGGAACGCGACGGTTTGGCCGGAAAAGCTCGCCGAAGAGTTCGCCAGAAACCTAGCTGTGCCAAACTTCGGCGTCCGATCTGCGGCGATAGGAGTGGCGGCTCACGAAACGGGCTGTACTTCTCAAATCCTCACGTCGAGGGCTACGCCGGCATATATATATATACATAGGGTTTGGAAATTTTGGAAAGTGAAGATATTTGTTAATTATTGATTTTTGGAATTAAAATATTTACAGAAAATCGGAAATTACTATTTAGGCTCCGAAAAATATCTCTGAGCTCCGAAAAATTCCAGAAAAATTCATAAGGATAGATGGAAGGATAAGGAACAGAACCAAAGTGGTTTTACTCCTGGAAAAGACTTTTAGATTGATCGAGAAAAAAGACAAAGCTCCAATAAATAGGAATTTAAGCCCGAAAATGGTCGGAAAGATTCCCGAAAAGAGAGGCATCGTTCTAACACGTCTTAAAACATTTTTCTAGCCTTTGGATTTTAAAAACAAAGCATCTTATCTAACTTTTGTTTTTGTAAGTTTTTAATTTCTTTTTAAACCACTACTTGAAAATAATATTTTGAAGATTGAGATTTGAATTTATTTTCCAAACCACTCATCACAAAAGTGCCAATGCAACGGCATCCAAATCACTCATCACAAAAGTACCAATGCAACTGCATGTATGCGCAAACATGTTGCTACCCTTATGTTGGATTTAATTTAAAGAAAGTTTTCTTTTACCTATGTTTTTATGAGCACAAAACAATTAACATAAATTGTTTTACTCTTTTTAGAAAGTAGCTAATTTTAGGGTGTTATAATTCTACCCCCTTAAGATGAATCTCATCCTCGAGATTCGGAAGACGTCGACTGAGATATGAGAATACTCCATCCTTGGATTCTTCTTTGCTTCCTCGTGTAGTTCCATCGTCTTGATAAAGATCCACTTTACTTTGCACACCTGTTGACCTTACTCCAAGTAATTTGCCTAACTAATTCCAAAATTTTGAAAGGTACCTTGATCAAGTCTCAGGTAACCCTAATCACTAGGCCATAATTCTCTTCATATGTTCACCTTTCAACAAGGCTTCCTTATGTTCTTGGTCCGAAAGATGATCTACCATCAATCTTCAAAGCATTAATGATCCTGGTGGAGTTGCTTGAACTGGGAATACAACTCTTAATTCTTGGTGTTACTCGAACCTTCTTAGCACAATTCTCCGTTGCTAAGGGCATCGGCCATGACTTCGCTTCTCGAAGTGATAGCACTTTTCCAAGTCACAATTAATCTCATTCCAACAAGGTTATCACAAGCTCAAGACCAACTTGGTGAAGGTATCCTATATATTCTTGTGATCCTCCTAGATATTACTTTTACTTTTAAGAAGATGGTACTTCCATTCTCCACAATGGATAGCTCCAGATAACCTGGTAGTTCAACTAACACATAAGAACACATCCTACACCTTCACAAGATGCATTATTGTAGATACAAAGTTCTTGTCCTGATCTAACAAGCTAATACTTAGGTTTTACTTTGACCTCTTGGACTCCTTCAAACACTTGGCTGAAGTTTTCTGATCCAAACTAACTTAAAAGCTTCTCCAGTAGCTCTACCAAAATCTTGATGATCTTGGATAAAACTTTCTTGGACTTCTAACCAAAACTCATTGAAACTCTGAGTTCTCTCTTACATCCTTGAGTACCACCACGCTTCCACTGCGCACTCTAATTTCCGTTGTGCAAACTCGAACGTATGATACTTCATCTTACCAATTCTTCCACTTGGCTACCCCCCTTAAGATCAGACAACTAGGGGACACCAAAGTATAGCTTGCATCATCTTGTGATTGCAGTCTATTGTTGTTCAGAATTTCCTCAGGATTTTTGATCGTCCAAAATCAGAGATGTGAACCGATAAAGATAGGTTGCTCCGAAGACGGGAATAGAAGAAAACCGTAACCCAACTATTTATTTCATTAATCCTTATACCTTAAACCTATGAACTAAATGAAATTATGGGAACACCCAACAAGATCATTGCAATCATTACAAAGATGCAAAACAAGTATAAACATAATGACAATTCGACAAAGCACTTAAAAATGCATAACTCATTCATCGACTCACTTGCGATACTATCGTTTTTATTACATAAGGGGCACAAATTCCTAATTCTTAAAAATGGCATGATTACAGGGACATCTCTCGCATGGGAGTGACACGTCATTCACTACATCAATTTCACCATATGCTTCTTTTGGGTTGGGTATCAGTGACACTTCCTAGTGGCAGTCCGGTTGTGATCTGACTTTGACTGCTTCCTTGGTGTAATTGTTGATTCTTCTATGGGTGATTTAACATAATGTCCTTCCTGCTGGCAATGATAACACTTTCTCTTAGCTGGATCTTTTGTGATGTCATACTCCACAGAATTGTTGCTTAGAGTATTGTTAGCTTGCTGACTCTGTAAGTTCATCTTTGTTTGACTAGACCAATTTTTAGCTCGCTTGATCTTTGGGGTTGAAACTCCATATAGGTGATTGTCCACCCATCTATGCATACCTCAGGTGGAAAGAGTGGAGTAACCTTAGCTTGAGAAACTTCCAATTCTTTAGAGTCTGAGTTTAACTGACTAGGGATTGGAGTTGGATGTGACAATGTAATAGAACTCAAATGTTGATTGCTTTCTAATTCTGACTCTGGTGAGATCTCCTTTCTCTTCTTATCCACATTATCCTTAGGTACAGGCTGAATACCTTCATACTCAATTCTTTCTCCTGATGGTGTTGTTAGAAGCACCGAACGCTGGGCATACTTGATCACTCCTTTACAAGCAGATAGCCATCCTATTCCAAGAATGACATCAATGTCCACTAACTCTAATTCAATAAGGTTTGCTTCAAATTTTACTCCTTTGATGTTAAGACTAACTCTTGGGCATTTGTGGTTTGCCTTCATTTCTCCTTCTGGGGTCTTAACTATCACTGGTCTCCTCATTGAAAGCATAGTTATCTTATGTTCCTCTACGTATGCACTAGAGATAAATGAATGTGAAGCTCTGGGGTCAAACAGCACTGTGGCAGAAGCTGAGTTTACTAGAATGAAACCATACACAACCTCCTTAGCTCCATGAATGGTAGTCATATCCATATTATTCAATCTTCCTTGGATGTAGTTTCTCTTTGCTTTACTTCCTTGCTCCTGTTTCTTCTGGACCTTCTGTTCTTGCTTCGGCTATGGGTGATCCTGGCATTCATGTGCCATTCTTCCAATATCTTCATTGGACTTCATATTCTTCCAAGCTTCTGCTACTTGTCTCTTCACTGGTCCCTTTGGTATGTTGGTTTGACCTTATGGCAAGCACTGTTGAAAACTCTTAGGTTGAGCCATACCTTCTGGTGCTTGTTGTTGCATAGCTACAAACTTCTCCTTGTCGGATGCAGTCAAGGACAACGTAGCTTGGTCCTCCTGACCTTTGATACCGGTGGTTTCCTCATTACGATCTATCTATATAGACAAAGATAGAGGATTGAGAATAGAGACAAAGTTTTCATAACAGACAGAGGCTGAAGTGAGCATAAATTTTAGCAAATAACAAGGTTGGAGAGAAAACAAGAACTAAGCAAGATAAAAGCATGCTAAAATGTCCAGTTCTATCTAGGCTTGCGTCCTACAGTCAGCATTGCTCTGATACCACTTTGTAGCACCCGATTTTAAAGACAAAACCAGATACACACTATATGTGAGCCTAGGAAGTCAAATCTCACATATAGCCACAAATAAGGGTAATATCAAAAGACAATACTTATTACATAACGTATTAGTAAAAAGGAAAATAACCTCAGAGTAAAGACAGTGGAAAGTTGACTCTGATCTTCTGGCAAAGACTTCAAATCCACAGGGATGACTGACTAGTTGACCACAAGCCTAACTCCTCCAAACCAGCAATCTAGTACCCATCCGGGATTTTTATCCAATGTATAGAAAAGTAAAACAAGCGTAAGTACATGTCGTACTTAACAATTATATCATGGGGTTCATGAGGCTCAAAAAGGGCTGACACTAGTTTAACTGCGATTAGCCTTTGTTTATCATAATTTTAGCAATTGATTGGCAACGAGTTTATCCATAAGCCCATAAACTCATGATCAAGTAAACATGAATAATGTATAGCATAAATGATTAATTATTAGCATCATCATCCATTAGTGATCATCTCTATTCCCCTAGAATCGAGAAGCTCACGCTTCCCCTTATTCCTCATTGGAGGACCACACAAGAACCAAGCTCTTGATTGGGTAACCATATGGATAGGCCACAGGCCTTCCCCACATGCAAGTGTGACACTGTGTGGCCTTCTATCTCCTGGACTGCTCCCCTTCACATTCAGAATCAAGCTTATGGCCAAAACATTGTGTGCCTCATTCCTTCGTACACCATAAGTAGCCAAAACACAAATGCAATTGGTGTGATCTCGAAAGATTATTAGCCCCTTGGAGTACAAGCACGGTGCATGCAATCACCGGGTAGCAAGTGGTATGCAAACCTCACTAACACTAGGCCTAACACATAGATCAAGCGCTAATTTGTGGTCTAAACTAGCCTAAGCACTATATAAAGCACTAAAAGCTTGCTTTTAATGATAAGGTCCTAGAAAACTTAAATACTAAACCGTATAGTTTTTCTTCCGCCATAAAAGACCAACTAAGCTACAATAAAAAGAAAGAATCACAATTAGCCTAGTTGGCTGCTGCTCTGCCTTTTGCCACTAACTTTGAGAAGGTAAATGGTATAACCACAAGAGGTGGCAAGTCTACTCGTGATCCACCATATCCGACAAGGACATGTAAGACACCAGTGGTAGTATAGGAAGAGGAGAAGAGAACCGATGAAGTTGAAGAAGTTGGGCCACAAGAGCGAGAGTTACAACAAGATTTTCATGACATGACCCTCCTACCGTTTCCATGCAGAAACCAGAAAACCAAAATGGATGAGTAGTTTGGTAAGTTCATAGAGATAGTTCAAAAGTAATATATCAATATTCCATTGCTAGATGTCATACAGGTACCTACCTATGCGAAGTATCTTAGAGACATCCTCAACAACAAAAGACCACTGCCTTCCACTAAGGTAATCAAGTTAACGGAGGAGTGTAGTGCGGCCATCCTAAACACTTCACGTGTCAAGAAGAAGGATCCAGGATGTTCCACTATCGATTGTTCTATCAGGAGCCAGAACTTTGAGATTGTGTTATGCGATCTTAGAGCAAGTGTCAGTGTCATGCCCAAAAAGGTTGTCAACAAGCTCAACTATTCTACGCTCATGCCAACACCAATGTGCTCGCAACTAGCCGACTAATCGGTCCGCTACCCTGCAAGAATCGCTGAAAACATTCTGGTAAAAATATGAAACTTTTTCATTCCCATAGATTTTGTAGTACTTGACATGCAGGAAGGCTTAAAGACACCCCACATTCTTGGGAGACCCTTCCTAAGCACTACAAATGCTCACATTGAAGGAAGAGCGATTCGCCTTCAAGCCAAGAACGGAACAATGCTCTAATTTGGAGTTGGGTGAAAAGCAAGTGCAACCGTTAAGGTCTCCATCTCTAGGACCGACTGATGCAACCGAAGAATAAACCCGAATGGAGAAGTCCGGTTCGGTGGACTTAAAATTCCAAACCCTTGCCAGGAGGTAACTCGATAGTTATCCATATTTACTTTTTCATACTGCATTAATCATTTTATCTTAGCATATTTACTTTTCAACACCTACATCATGAAACAAAAATTCTCATCATGGCATTATAAAAACTTAAGCGCCATGTAAATAATTTTTACGGAGTAAAAACCCATAAGAAATATTTACCGTGGAGGCATAAAAATTTAAAAATACCATCATTCATCTTGTTATATTTCATAGTATCATAACATATTTTTGCATTGCATTTTTATACATATATACGGTAGAAATATGGGAGACACATGGGACCCACTCAACCACCACCCATCACCTCCATCTCCACTCGACCTCCATTATTCACCACCATTCACACTCAACTCTATTCTGTCATATCTCCACCGAAAGAAAGCACCAACGGAGCTGATATTTTGCTTAAGGGTGAAGCAAAGATCCACCAGGAAATTGGAGAGGCCATTTGGCCAAGGTGTGGGGCTGGCCGGCCCCACCACTAGGCTGACCGGCCTACTGTTGTGCCCTCTATAAATCCCACTTCTTCCTTGTTGCTCTCGGCCTCCAACACAACACAATTCCAGCTCCTGAGTTTGGAATTCCATTTCAAAATTTTATAATTGAATTTCTTTTAAGAAGAAGTAGTGTTGGAGTAACAAAGAGTGAGAGGAAGTTTGGGGTGTAAAAGTAGTGCTAAAATCTTGAGAAAGAGACAGAGAGGTGCTGCTAAAATTTGAAAGAAAAATAGAGTTTAAGAGTGGCAGTGTTGTCCAAATCAAGAGAGGGAATTAAAAGAATTAAGATGAAAGTCATGCCAAAATCTTGATTGGAATATTTATTAGGTAATTTTGGACTGACTAACCCTCGGACTATTGACTCTGGATGGCTAACCACTAACATTTTTATCTCCTAATCCCGTTCCATGAGTTGTCTTGTTTTTGTATTTTTTGCGGGAAAATGAGCAAGATCGACGGCAAACTCAAGTAGATAATGTCATTCCATTCAACGAGGAGTTCTTCATCCCAAGCAAGCACCGACATGGAGGTCGATCCACCATCTCCTGCTATTGGAGCACCATGTCGATCAGCCCCCATGGAAAGGAACGTTCTTCTGCAAGAGAAGCAGCTCAAACTCTAGGGAGATAGGGAGAAGAACATCTAAAAGAAGCTAAAGACTCGGGATTTTGTCCTCACTCCTGCCTACGATCCAGCCCTACTACAAGCCATAGGTATGATCCGCTGAATTCGAACTTATTTTTAAGACCGTAGGATGGGAGGGTGCTTGGGAAATTAATGAACAGGGGTGTAAGCTTTTGACTATTGAATTCTTGTGCACTCTGCAACCCACCGATTCGGAAGTTTCATTTAAACTTTTTGGGAAAGAATTTTCTATTCCTAGAAAATTTTTAGTAAACTTTTTGGATTTCACTCTCAGTGCATAATTGATGTAGACTCCTCTATACAAGACTTTGATAGGAATAAGTTTTGGTGGGAGATTTCAAAAGAAATTGTTTGCTAGCATCCTCGCACCAATGAAATTCAGCACCCTACTTTGCGCTTCATGCATAAGTGGTTAGGCATTTCCTTATTTCCTAGAAGTGATTTTCGCACTATTTGGAATGATGAACTAAAACTACTTTATGATTTTCGCCATGATCAAAAGAAAGAAGGTCTCACTCGTAAAATTCATGATGACACAATGGTTAGAAATTCCTGGTCTTAAGGGAGATGTTGGGTGCACTTCTTTGGTCACCCGCATAGCTAAAAATTTGGGCCTACTAGAAAATGCTTTTATTACTTACATTGACGTTCACCATTGGCTTATTGATTATGATTATTTTAACATGCTCATATGTTAAAAAAGGGAAGAGATGGGAAACTTGTCATGATGTATATGGATTATACAACTGAGTTCCCGTTACTAGACCCAAACCTCGGTCTGTATGCAGTGGATTCATTTGTCTTTGATATATAGAGAAAGGTGGAAGCACCTCACAGGAGTGCCCCTACGAGGATCACTCGTAACCCACAGCCTCGGTACCATGGAGAGGACCCCATTCCAAAAGGCCCTGCCTTCACCAGCTACATAGGATTTGATCAAGCAGGACCTTCCTAGGTGCATCATCATGTGCATGTAGGTTGGGACCATTCAGGGATCTTCCCGTATGCACCAACCTGAACATGCTGGGTGGGAGCAGCCTTCTCTGCATCATTCAGAGAGTTCCTGGCAATAGGGCCCAAGTGGGCAGTGGCAGGACCACAATTTTGACTACTACCAGTAGCAGTCTTATGAGGAGGTCTCCAACATCTACTAGGGAGGACGCATGTCCTTCTTTGCTCGTGGCTTCCATGACAATCCCACGTGCCATCATGACCTAGCACATGGGCCACCATCTGCCGCCCATGGGTTACCATGAGCAGCAGATGGAACACACTTGCTTTGACACTAGGCTCACCACCATTGAGGAGAACCTAGCATGATATTCAGAACAATCTTCACCAACATTCCCTATGGCAAGAAGAAGCAGGACAATGCCTTGCTCCCATCCAACAGCACCAGAAGCAGGAGAACCAGAATTAGTAGTACTTATTCTAGGGTCCGATCGGAGTGGTCTTATATATTTATTACTGTGGAGTGGTCTAAAAAATGCATAACTGGGAGTGGCCTTATATATTTATCGGAGTGGTCTTATTAGCAGTACTTATTACTGTAAAAAATGCATAACTAAGAAAACAAAAAAAAATGCCTTTATCTTCTATATTTATTACTGTGGAGTGGTCTAAAAAACCAAACAAAAAGAGTGTGTATAGTTTGCTTTAAGTTTAATTTGCTTAAGATGTGCTTTAGTTTTTTAGAGCCAAATGAATCAAAAGAACTTGAAGACGATCTCACCTGATAGAAATGATGAATAAATGCTCTGTTATAATTCCTTTCAAGTACCTAGTTTTCAACCTTGAATTCTCCCGAGTTTTGGATAGAAATTGATTTGACATGAGAATTTATTATGAACTTGAAACTTGTGGGTAGCAATGCTTGATCTAAATCTAGGTAATTGACGGATATGATATGAGAAGGTCTGAGCTACTATTTATCTTGTTCCAAGTGATACTAAAGTTCTAGAGATTTATCTTTTGAAAAATATAAAAAATCCACATGATGAAATCCTTATATGACAAAGTTTGAATTCCTACCAGAGCCAAACATGTTTATATTTAGGCTAGGAAAGCTTCCACTCATATGCTACTTGTTTTGCATTGAGCTTAGTCAAGCATTGTTGAACCTTATGAGAGGTTTGTCATGCTCTTAAAATCAAGATCACATACACATCACCCACATATGCACTACTCCAACACTGGGAGTAGGCGCAAAAACATGCTTTCCATCTAGATCCATTAAAAATGTTTTACTCCTACACTAGGAGAAAACACCAAAAATATGCTTCATAGGTTTCCATCAAATAGATGCTCCAAGTTCTTGTTACTATCTCTCCAACAATTGCTATGCAGAAAAGAAGCATCGGCTATGCAAAAGTTATTCATAAAAAATAAAAAAGAGTTGAGAAAAAAATGGACAAGTGTCCGAGATATTTAAAACAATGGGTACTTAGATACCTGCCTTAAAAAGAAAGATGAATAAGATAGCCCATGTTTTCTTGCAAATATTTCTAAGTATCAAAAGAGACATGTTTTCAAGGAGCATAGTAGAATTAGGTTAGCCACCACATATATCCACCATATAGTCCACACATGCACATCTTGAATTGATTGTATGACTTAACTCTCTTTGGATCCGAGGTTTGACTTTACAATATATGTATTGCAAGAATGCTCTTTCGTGTTATTACCATTCCTATGAGCTCCACATAAGTCTTAGTTGTAGGAAAATAATGGAATAACATTACTATTGCCTTGGTGAGGATCCACAAATACCACACTATTTTGAGAGATTTGAGAGTATCATACAATGGAATCTCTGAGTTTTATTTTGAAAACTTGCAAAAACTCTAGGAATAATGGTTGAACAAAGAACATGAGACATAGTGCTTGACTTGATCGTTCTGTCTTTAAATTACTCAAGACCCAAGTGGAGGCTACAAGCCCCATAGTTGAAGGTAATATGGGTAAGTTTGAAAGACAGATCAATTTGTTCTAATTCGGAGAAGAATTCTAGTTTGAATGCATGTGTACTTTTGAGGAGTTGCTACAATGTTTTCAAAGAACCTAAGCTCTTGATCCATTGATAAGTTTAGCTTTGGTCAGGGACTAGCAAAGGTTAAGCTTGGGGGAGTTTGTTGACGGTAATCATCATTCATTATAAACTTCAATATAACTTCAAATAATGCATGAAAAAGATCACCAACATAGACTTAGGGGTTTAAAACAGACAATTTCCATGAGTTTTGGTGAATCTGTGTATTCAACAGTGTTATTTCATAAAACCATCAAGGACGATCAAAATGTCAAATTAAATTGTACTTATCCGCGGCGAAAAACTACTCCAAAAGGTTCTAGAGGACTCCAGAAGCCAAGTCACCGAAGCAAAGGGTAGGAGGCTGCTAGGTGGGGTCACCTAGCCCCACCTATAGGCTACCATGGCCCCTGGGCCCACATGTTAGCCCCTCCTTCGAATGTCGGTTCTCCACCGCCTCTTAGGTTGCATCTACGCCGTTCTTTAAGTCGGTTTGATCCAGGGGCTCTTGTTAGAGCTATGTCCTATATAACCTGTCCCCTGCCCCCTTCAGAGCATGCTGCCATAAGTCAAGATCAGACCAGAAATGAGGGTTTCCAGAGAGCAAGAGAATAAAGCTCCAATTCTTCAAGTTTCTAGTATAGGCTAGCTAGCAAGGTTCAAGTAGAGTGGGCTATTGCTTAGGATTCTGGATCTACTGTCTAGAGACTAGCATAGCCATTGTATCTCTATATTTATGACTTTGTGCTACTTCAATATTATGTTGCTATTTATTATGTTCCTAGTTTTCCCTAGTTATATGATTGATATAGTTATGATTGATGATGAATTTATGCATATGTTCGCAAGGCTCTTATCTTAGTACTCGAGTGAGTTAAGTGGTCAACATTATGTAAGCATGGTGCTTAGATATTGTTTGCATGTGGATGCATTCTGCACTCTGGGTCATGTGGTAGATTCGCAGATATGATACTCCTATTGAATCCTTTGTAGTCCACTCCCCGTTTATAGAGCAAGTAGAACGCGGTTGCGAAGGGAGACAAGCTCTGTTCTTGATCTTCCTTAGTAATGTTCCTTATGCATAGATCCAAAGTTAGTTATCCTATAGATGAGAGTGTATATACTTGAGTGTACAAAAGACTTAGTAAATAAGGAATGACTTAGGAATCTTCTGCTCTTAACGAATCTATAGCTTAGCCATACTACATTTTATGAGACTCTATTTCTATCTCTGGAATACCATTATTACCTTATATATATATATATATATATATATATATATATATATATATATATATATATATATATATATATATATTTGTCAGTGTCTCTATGCCAACACAACTCCATAGCTCCTCCCTGTGGTTAAAATATAAATAATTATACCTGGTATACTTTTGGTGAAATGCTACAATGGTATATTATCTATGCGCTTGCGGATACTTTAATATATATATATATATATATACTTTTCTTTTAAGTTTTCAAGTGTCATTTATAATTACCAACAACACATTTCTGGCATCATGCAAGGGAAAACAACTTAGTAAAGAGTGTTGCTATGAAATGTCAACACGAGGCTACATAGGAATGACTTGACAGCTTCATAGAGGTGCATATGACATTCTGTAGCACCCGTTTTTAAGAACAAAACAAGATACGCACCACATGTGAGCCCAGGAGGTCAATTCTCACATATAGCTACAAATAAAGGTAATATCAAAAGACAATGCTTAAATACATAATGTAATAGTATAAAGATTATAACCTTAGAGTATAGACAGCGTAAAGACAACTCCGATCTTTAGGCGAAGACTCCAAATCCACAGGGACAACTGACTGGATGATCACAAGCCTAATTCCTCTAAACTCTAGCAATCTGGTACCCATCCGGGATTTTTATCCAAATATGTGAAAAATAAAGCAAGCATAAGTACATGTCGTACTCAACAAATATAACATGGGGTTCATGAGGCTCAAAAGGCTGACACTGGTTTAACTGTGATTAGCTTTTAATGAGTCATCTTTTAGCAATTGGGTGGCAATAAGTTACAGATGATCAGGTAAACATGAATAATGAATAGCATAAACAATAATCATTAGTGAGCATCTTTATAGTATCATCAGTGTTCATCATCTATTCCATAAGGGTTCCAAGGCCGCTCGTGACCATGAGCATGGCTGATATACCAGTTTTACACTCTGCAGAGGTTGTACACTTTCACTGTGAGTCGTGATTTACCCTTTCACCCGAGGTAGCTAATCTCTTGACCCACTTCCAAGAAAGGTTGGCAGGGTACACTATGAAACCTTTCAAAGGTTCGTCTAACAAGTTAGGGCCATTAGATTCACTCGGCAAATAGATGTAGAGCCCCCCTTCTCGATGGCACAATGACGCGTAGCCTATACACAAGGGGACACAGGCCGCTCTATACCCGATTCGGCAAGCCATTCTTACACCAATAAAGGTAACCTCTAACAAGCTAGAAAAGGTCCTCATACTGAGCTAAAGCCAGAGCCATGTAGCCCTCACAGCTGTACTGTAAGTCCCGGATGATCACTTATAGATAAGTCCTTAGGGAGAGGAATCTAGAGCACCATAGAAATAGCCCAATGCTTTAGCCCCTGGTTCCATGTTGCTAAAAAGCATCTTTTAATGTTTATTGCATATACCATTAGTCAAGTTATAAGATCATAGTTGTAGTTGAGCACTAGCATCATACTACCCAATGCAACAACCCAAAGGCATCAAGGTACAGGGTAACAAACTACTAGGAAATCCTTAGTGGCAGTCAAGGTAGACACATGCAGTATGAATTAAATGATTAAAGGTGAATAGGTAACAAGGAAGATCCCATGCTATACTTGCCTTAAACACTAATCCTTCGGTAAGCTTTAATCTTCAACGTTCCTCTTTCTCTTCTTGATCACCACGTATATCTCACCGACTGGGCGAAATCATAAAGTACCACACAAGCATCCATACAATCATACATGAAGCAAACAATAGATCTAAATTAGAACAATACACCAATCATAAAATCAATATGAAAAGTTTGTAAAATGAATCTACGTCTCGCTACGAACATACAGACGCGAAAAGCACTCTAATCGGAGCTACGATGAAAAGATACATCTACCTGGAAGATCTACTCATAAAACTATTAGCTTCATGGGGTTTATTTATATAAAAACATATATAAGATATTTAATAATATAAATTGAGTCAAATTTAGATCTGAATTATAAAACTAAAGTAAAACATATCATATTTTATTTATAAAACCCAATTGCATAATTATTATTCAAATTAGAATTTAAACTATGAAATTCTAGAAATAGTGACATGGTAAACACTGTTACTAACACGTAGATCTCGTCGCTATGAATCTAGCACAACTTGAACAGGCTAAAACTGGAGTTAAAACATAGAAGATATGATTTAAACAAGATTTCCTTTAATAAAATAATAGATTAAATCTAGTCACAAATTTTAAAAGTTGAAAACACATCTAACAATGATATTAACATGTAGATTATGAAATTATGAACCTAACGCAATTTGAACGGATCGAATCGAAGTTAAAACGAAGAAGTTATGGCTAAAACAAGTTGAGTGGCAAAACTGTAAATAGTTGAAAACGTATTTTAGACTTAACCGAAACAAAATACGCTTTCCAAAGAAGAAAACGGACTCAGGGAAAATGTTTTGGACTGCCGGTTCAATTATTGAATAGGGCGGGGACTCTTTAGTAAAACAGCCACGCGAAAGGGTAAGTTCTATTCGTAGCCCTTGATCTATATTTGGACGGCCACGATCGAAACAGGAAGAGGAAGTGGCCGGAACAGGGCCTCCGCGCGAGGTGTCCGTGGCAGCGCCATGGCCGGCATGGCAGGCATTCTTGGGGAGGAGCCTATGGGCCATGAGAGAACGAACTAGGAACACAGGGAGAGGGAGAAGGAGAAGGAGATGGAGAACGCACCTAGAAGGTTATCAGTCGATGGGTATGGCTTGGTGAAGAAACAAGGTCGGATGGGGCGGACGGTAACCACCTGCAGGCATTTGGCAACGTCTGGTGAACAACAGCGTGCAACAAAGATAGAGGGGAAAGCGTAGGAAGCTTCATACCCTCGACACAGAACTCGGCAGGAGTACAAGAGCGTCGGGAAAGCAATGACGGTGAAGGACTGCGACGGCGGGTGACTGGCTCCTCAGCGAGATCTGTCAACGGCGCAAGGCTGGCTTGGGGTGAGGGCAGAGCAACATAGGGCATGGGGTAGGTAGTGGCAGGCACATGCATCCGATATTAAGGGCTGGCGCGGCTTGGGGCGCACGCAAAACGGAGGGAGACGGAGCTGACACGGACTGCGGCGCGGAGTCCGGCTCCGGTGCGAGCTAGAGGTGGGAGACGTGACTGATCGGTGGGCCAGACCTATTAGCAGGAGAGGGCAGAGGAGCACACGCTGCGGGCCTTGCTGGCCGGGACGCTAGGCCGGCACGAAAGGAAGAAAACAGGGCCGGTGGAAGAAAATGGGCCACGGGAAAAAATGGAGGAGGAGGAGCAGTGGGCTTGCACGCCAACCTCGGCCCATGCGGTGGGAGGAAGAGGGAAACTAGGGAGAGGGCTGGGGTGCTGGGCTCAGGAACAGAGGAAGGCCGGCTGGCTTGGAGCTAGACTACGCAGCTGCTCGGGCCAAAATGAGAGAGGGAAAGGATTTTCCACCTTCAAATTTTCTTTTCTTTTATTTCAAAGCCATTTCCAAATTCATTTTCAAAAGCAATTTAAACCAATTTGAATTTTAACCAAAACCACTCAATCAATTAAATCAAATGCACCGGCATGTATGCACATCCACAGTTTCTAAACCTTATATTAAATTTTAATTTCATGAAAATTTTTATTTCCTATGTTTTAACGAACACAAAATTCCAAATTTAATCATTTTAGCTCTATTTCCAAAAGAGACAAAATTTAGGGTGTTACACATTCTAGCTTAAGGATGAGTTGTTTATCCTAGAGGATGGAAGTGTTGCGGATACTTCTAGGTCTGTTTGGTTGAGCTGTGGCTGTGGAGAAAAGTTGTTGTGGGCTATGAGCTATAGAAAAGCTGAAGCTGTTTGGTGAAAACAAGTATAAACTATACCTCCTATCTTTATCTCTTGAAACAACTAGCAAAGCGTTCTTTATTCCATCCATTTCGAAAAGCAAAAAGCCAAAAGCAGGGTCTAAGATGCTTTAAAAATGTACTACAAAAAAGCAACAACTTCTAAAAAGCAGCCTCCAAGAAGCAGCCCCTTTGGTTAGGCTTTTAGCTTTTCAGAAGCAAAAGTAGCCCCAACAGCCCAACCAAATAGACCCTTTGTGAATAAGTCATACACACGCCACAATAGGTAGAAATCGGCATTTCCGGCACAGGACCGCGCAACATCAAGTGGTTGAAAAGCCTCAGTTGTTTAAAGTTTGCTATGTTTTTGCATGCATCCTAGTTTAGTAAGTTGAGCAAGGATTTTAGGGGTTGTTGAGGAATAATGAAGGCAAGAAAGGAGTTAGATTCACCTAATTTAGTTGTTCAGAGACCCCTCTCGAGGGGGGGGGCAAACATGCTGCCGCCCCATGCCCCATTGTCATCTAATCTACCAAAACATGTGCCTTGTTAGACTCATGGTGGTTCCGGCTATAGATGGCCAAATGGGTGGCATGGCCAGGCACTAGATTCAGTCCACTGAGGCATGGCCCTACTAGCAAATTATGTCATGTCATGCCTATCCATGGGCTATGCCATCAATCTAGGCATGACCCTATAACATCTTAGCTTGGCCAAGATGTGGTCCAATGGCCTAATGACCCACTAAGGCCACACCTACCAAGCATGCTAGGCACATGCCGCTACTGCCATTCTATCTTGCACCGCCGCCACCCCTGCATGAATCAGGAAGGGGAGGAACTCGCCGTTGTGCCTACGCCACAACAAGAGAGAATCAAGAGTGGGGAGGAGAGGAACGGAAGGTGTTTAGCTCAACTACTATTCTAGCTGCTCAGGATAAAGAAGGGGAGATATGGAAAGGTAGGTGGCCTCGGAAAAATTTTGCGAAGGCGATCCCGAAGGAGGGCACAGGATCAAGGGAAGGCGATGAAGGATCAGTATTAGGGGAGGGGAAATAGAATGTGACTGGGGGAGAAAGCCGATGCTATAGGAGGGGGAGCGGGAATGATGGGAGGTGATATTGGAGGTAGGGTTTATGGTGTCAGCAGTTATATAGTAGAAACTAACGGTCTGCATTTGACCGACCAGTAATCAGACCTAGGTTGGTATAGCACGCCGTGCTAGGTTAGTGGACTAGGCACGGCCCGCCCATCGGGTTGGGCTAGAAAGAAATTCTGACGATACTGACTGATTGACCAGTGAATGAACTTTTTTTGGCACTATCATCGACCACATCCTGATAGTATAGATTGCTGGGCTATGGGAATTAACTTCAAACATGTCGTATTCTGTTACATGTAGTCTTAAATGGAGGTAAATGCAGCATGTCTGAATCATTTGGCTTTATATATTTCATATATTTTATAAAACATGAAAAAGAGAATTTGAACGATCTAAGCACACTCCCAATGCATGAAACTATTAGCAGTTTCTATAGCATAGGATATCGTACCAAGAAACTATCTTTTCCAGTACAAGATTTTCTATAGTATAGGACATAAGTAGTGATAGAAACCATATTCGCTCTCCTAATGGGCAATGAGTAGTTTCTTGTCCATTGATAACCGTGAAGACCCAATTTCCTAGTTAGACCTGATTTCTTGGATTTTTTCCTCTCTTTCCTTATTAAATCACTTGCCACATTAGCAAATTGCCTACATGGTGGTGCAATTAAAATCTATAGAAACTATCATAGTTTCTGCATTGTGAGTCACTAGTACACTCGGACCTTTCACAAGCCACGTCGTAACCCTCATCGTAGTCCAATTTTGGCTTCGGCAGTAAGCTACTGGTAGTGTTGATCATAGCCCTCACCGTCATTATCTGAGACCGACTGCAGTGTACACTACACCGTTGTATTGGCTTATGATCTAGTCCGTGATAAGGCCCTTACTTCTGTTGCATTGAAGCATGACCCATCTGTGGGTATACACTAACACTGCTGCATTGGCAAACGATCCGCCTATGTGGAGGCTATCATCACTATCACGTGGGCACATCAACCGCTGGTATAGTGGTCACCAGCACCATCACTTTGTGCTTTGAACCAACTATCTACGGTGCAGCTTTGCTATCACTTCGACGACTGAGACGTCTATAGAGGTAAAGATCACCATCGCTTCAACATATAAACCGTCAGTACAAAGGTCATAGTCACCGTCACCTTGCACTATGATCCACCTTTGATGATCATTTAGTCAGTGTCGGGTTAGTAAACGATTCGGCAATGATACACTTTTATCTCTGCGGCATAATACATACAACGATGGTGTTGGACGTTTGTACGACCAACGACGATGGTGATAACAAAACAATAAACGACCCTTAATAGCTTACTGAACACAAAGCATATAGATGTTCTTACAATAACAATGGACACTTAACATAATATCTTTCTCAACTGATGTCCTAACACAAGTGGTACATAGATTGCAAACTAAAGGTACTGATCTCTATAGACTTACATAACGAAACGACGTAGTTGTGCTCCTCCTATGTGGCACTCCTGCTTGCTAGGTAAAAATGAATATAATTAGTGTATCCTTCGAATTGGTAGGCAATGCACCATGGAACCCCTCTTCTTCCACCTAGCCAATGCAGGAAAATTGTTCAAAAGCACTCAGACTCCACCTGCACAAAGCAACACAATTAATAATATTCAACACACCATTCCTTTAGTTACAAAAACCAAATTGGCCTATATATAATCAAAACAACTATCTACCTAGGACAATGGCATGACGTAATTACAACAAAATACATCATATGCACCTTTACTGCTTTGCTAATGACTCCATGAACAAGGGGACATAAGGAAGATAGTGAGGTCCGCCGCTCATACATAATGGTTTCTAGGTAGTTCTAGGATAGCCAATGGCCCAGGCAGGGAGGACATGAACGTTACTGCGGCTCATGTCATATGGAAGCAATGATTTGTCCTCCCTAACAAGGAAATGAAATTCCATTCTAGATGAACTACAATCACTTTATAGGCCGCATCACAATCCTTGGCACAAATTTCAATATTCTTCTTTCCAAATAGCTCTAGCTTGGTCATCTTTTGCTTCAATGTCCATTTCCTAGTACCATAGTCTTCAAGGATCTAGATTGAAAGCTCATACCTATTCAAAGTATCAGCAGTACATAAACACAACTGACCATGAGCTTCATGGATGGAGATTGCATCACCAGTTGGCCTATGAATTTTCCTCCACGTCTTTCCCTCCATATCAATAGCAACTATCTAGGTGAACTCCAGCATGTGCATAAAACCATTAACAAACACACATTTTCCATATGTGGATACTACAATACCCTCGCCCCATTCAGATTCTTTAAACATCCATGCTCTAGTTTTAGATGAGTAGATGTTGACACCTATGGAGTCATCATCGTTGATCCTATATTCAAACACATGGAAGTGCGAGGAGACTATCAGAACAAACCCCATGCGAGATGAACCATAAGAATGGTTGCAATCTGGCAGTAGCAACCATTTCTTAGTCACCGGATTGCAGACAACATAGCAAAACCTAGAGTACCAGAAGAGGATGAGGCCATGGGAGCAATATGAGATCATGACATCCTAAATGGGGAAGGGCAAGAAGGATAAGGATGGGTATTCACCATTGATGTTGGTGTAGTTGCGTTTGCATCTCTAGCTATGGTAGAAGAATCCGACAAGAATCTAGGATAGCTCCTTACTGGTACTCTGATCCTGAGATGAGGCTATTCTAGGAGCGACGGATAAGGAGCAAGTGGTGAGGAAGCTAACGATGAGGACTAAGACATGGTCTATGAGGTGGCCACTTCGTTCCTCTTGTTGGGGGCCTCCTCCTCCATCTTGACGAGGATCTAGTGGAGCGAGGATGGTGATGGAAGTGGCGGTGCTGTCGCCTAAATTAGAGAAGGAGCGACTGCGGAGATGTGTTTGTGAGCTCATTAATAATCAGATGAAAGCTTCATTCGTACTCAGATGAGTGAAGAAGGGAATAGAAATCCAAGAACAATGAATAAGGGAAGTGCGAAAGCATTACCATTGCCTTTGGATCTTGTGGCATTGAGCTCTAGTGGCGACGGTGGTGATGAGTACCAGCCTAGTCATCGGTGGAGCACTAGCTTGTCGACGGTGACTGGCAGCTTGCACGCTGCTGAGTAGGGGTGGTCACATAGTTTGGCACTAGGGAGCTGGGGCGGTGATGAGGAACAACAGCATAGAGGAGGAGAAAGATACAGTGGGAAGCGTCCTTTGTAAGCAACTATATCAGACGCGGGAATGCAAATTTCTACAAAACTTTGTAAATACGCGTGGGAGTGACGTGTAGGACTCACGCCCGGGCTTAGGAAATTGACCAAAGTGGCGGTGAGCACAATTGATGGTGATAATTGGGAGATGTTAGCACCTACTAACGATGGACATGTCATACGGTCTGCAAACTCTAAGGCGCACAAATGGAATGTTCAAGTCATAGCAAACAGAGATGAACTCAAAGTAATAACTACTAAATATTATGAACATTTTTATTCAGGATGCAGAGGCATGTTACAATTGAACTACTCATATGGAGCATTATGAATGATGTCCTTTGCATCCACCATGGCCAAGACACCATCGTCCATGGTGGAGAAATCGCCGATCAGGTTCTCGCTCTGCCGATAGCTTGTCTCTCCCCAGGAACCCCGACTCCACCACTAGTCAGGTCCTCACCCAGCTAAAACTAGGGTGGTGGCCATGGCCGAAGCGGCCCCTAGGCGAATGCAGTACATGGCCAGCTCCATGACCCATGGCGGCACGGTGCGTAGGCAGTCCGCCATGGCCGTCCCCACAAGCGCAGGAGACAAAAGCAAGCGGACAGCGTTGCCTACTGCTGCATGGAGGTCTTAATAGCGCCTGTTGCTCTCAGCTACCATCCGGGAGGAGACACGGGTGTTGTCCTTGGCTACCTGGCAAAGGAGGATCACCTCCGCCGCCTCACCCTGTGTGGCAATCAGCTGCTTCTAGATAGCTGAAAAGGAGACAAGAAAATGCTACAACAAAAGACATGACATAACACATAGTGAAAAAGCAAGAGGTCGAATGCCTTACCAGCGAGGCGCGCTTGGGCCTCGGCGGTGGCAAGCTCCGTTGTGGCCAGTTTCCTGCTTCGCGGTGGCAATGGAGAGACACAACCGGTCCACCTCCTGGCTCTCCTCATGGAGGGCAGAGGTGGCCATGTCTAGCTGCTCCACCAACTCATGGACATCATTCGCCCCCCATCATCGTCGGAGATAGCTGGAAGCATGGATCAGCTATCTAGTGGCGGCGCCACCGAACTGCTCTGCCCGTCCCGTCGCAGCATCGCACAAATGCAAGGACAAGCAGGGACAACCTCTTGTGACTGTTCCATTAGGTGCTTCGTTGCCCGATCCTTCATTGGATGAGATCTAAAAGATGGGTTGTCAAGGCGAAACATCAGACGAAGAAGATAGAACAAGAAGATATGCATCTATAATGAGTTTAGAAAAGGAATCATGTACTTGCTTCCCCACCTTAGCCTATGCTTTTATAGAAGGATGGGCGAGTTAGGCACCCATTGGAGTTCCCTTCGATTGCACTCAATGAGAGCAGGAGTTAAGGCGAGGCCATGTCTCGCACGATCTTAGTGGAGCATGATTCTACCGGCGGAAGTAACGGTGATGGAACAGTGTTGGAAGTTAGATGGAGAAAATTGACTCGACAACGTAGCTCGGCCCCTCTAGCGCTAACCACGTGATTTTGGGGAGACGAAGTGACAAATAGCTAACCTATTTTATTCTTATTGACTGCTTTGAATTATCTTTTGTAATGCCAGAGGTAGGTGATTTACATGCAAAATTAGGGGGTTCACATGGTTTATGTGGTTCAAACGGTTTACACCGTTGGGGCCTCTAATTAGTAATCGTAATTCGTAATAAGATAGTAAGATAAGATTCTTTCATACTAAATTTTTGCCACATTTTCATACATGGTTTACGCGATTCACATGGTTCAGAGGATGACGATTAACTTCCTTAAGACGTTCGACATCCCCGCACTGTGGAACCTTCAAGAATGGACCGATCATAAAATCCTAAGAGGGTTTTTGGAACTCATCTTGCTCCACTCTGATCCACCTCATCCCTAGTGCTCCGTTGTGCCATGACATCGCTCCCCGACCTAAGGATCCATCTTTTGTCACCGCTGCGCATGTCCTCGTTCCACAGAGAAGCTCCCAATAGATGTGGCTGTTGAGATTGCTTGCCGCGTCGCTGCGGCTGCAGTGGATCAAATGGAAGATCTTGGCAGCCTGCGGGCAACCTGTTCGTAGATGTGTAGGGTGTGTGGTGAAGCCATAGTGGGACGGAGCATACCACTACAGTGGGTGTTGTTGCATGGGATCCAACATGGGACCTACAACCGGTTCTTCGACCACGAGCGCGCCAAGCTCATCACCAGGCTTTCTAGCGTCGGCAATCTAGAGGCCTACTTCTACACTAGGATGTGCACTGCCTTCGTGGAAGACCACAGCGTGCTCATGCCACAGATCAACATGCTTGAGCGCTCCACCATGACAGGCTATGATGTTGCTACATTTGTTCTATCTCTTGTGCTCCACAGGTCCAGTAGTGGTGCCGGCAACAACAACATTGTCCGACGATGGTTGAGGAAGGTCCAAGGTGATGAAGCAGGCCCAGAGGTGAATGTGACATGGAAGAATGAGTGTTTACACCAAAATTGGGAAGAAGAACGCGAGAACTCGAAGCTTCCAGGATTGTGTCATCAAGGAATCGAATAGATGTGAATCGTATTAGCTGATTTAGATGTGATGTCAGAATCAGCTATTTTATGGATGACGTCAGCAGACGGTGTTAATGGGCTATACTTGAGTGGCGCCAGGAAGATGTGTCGGACTTTACAAATAAGGAAAATTGGGGTCCAGGTTATTATTATTAAGTTAGGAAGTTTTCTTTTATTCCAAGAATTGTAATGAGTCGTATTTGAGTAGGATTCGTGTTTAGCTTCCAGATATAAATATTAGACCATGGTTATTATAAAAAAAGGATGAACACTCAATCAATACAATCTTTTCGGCTTTCTTCATCGCATTAGGAGTAGGAGTACTGTAGATCTTGGCAAGTTCTTCAGCAAACAGGGCTGCATCGACTGATCGACCTCTAGCTTGCTTTTGAGTACCGTCATGACTTGTATTGTGCTTGCAAAGCTACATCAGCTGATTGATCATTTATGAGCCATAATATAAGTTAGTTATCGATCTGTATTGTAGTTTGTAAGGCTGCATCAGCTGATTGATCTCTTACGAATCATAATATAGATCAAAGTTATCAATCTTGTGTTAAATAACTTGTTATTTAATACAATATATCAGTTATCGAATCTGCTAAGATTAGTAAGATTTTCCTTGCTGTTTTTGGTTGATTCACCGGTTATCGATCTTGCTATAATTAATGTTTTATTAATTATAACAAAATCACACGATTGAGATAGAGATAGATCGGTATCATATCATCTTAATTGGGCGTCCTTTGATCTGGTCATGCTTCAAATCTTATAATTGATGGCTTAATTAAGCTAGATCGGTTGTTTTACTCTTTTCATCAGACTTATCGGCTCGATGCTTTATATCGATCATGTTCCATTTAGCCGATGATGCTTTCTGATGTTCCATGAACATCGGTTATTTTGATTCGTATCATTATTGTTTAATATTAGCCGATAATCCTTGATTTAAAGATCTTTATTTCATGGATACGCTAGATATCGACTATTTAGTCGATAGCCTCATTGAATCGCCTATCTAGCCAGTACATTTGTTACTATTTGGTACAACACCGACAAGTTCCACATTTAATTACTGATAAGATTTTCTCTCCTTGTCAATTGTAGGTCAAATTGACTGGCACGTCATTGGGTTTTCAGAATCGGCTGGTTCTATGTTAAACCCAAGCAGATCTCTAGTCTCAGTTCCACTCAGATCTTCCGGCTTGCTGTGCGTTGATCACATCGCCACATTTTTGTGTCAACACACTTTTTGGCACATTCGGTGGGACCACAATCGTCATGGTGGTTCACAACAACAAGGACATTCTTATGGTACCTTATCAAGACTTACCTGATGAGGATAAAGATGTCATTGGTAAGGCTATTGAGGTGTTTCAGAACAAGTGTTTGTTGTCATACACCAAAACACGTGACTAATAAAGTTATTTAGAAATATCCACTGCCGAGAGTTTTGATGCATGGACAGTTAGATATAGACAAAGTTGATGGTAGGCGTTTCTTTGTAGAAGCTATCAACAAATCTATTCATGATGCAATGTTGAATCATATACAGCTTTCTTGAATATATTCCACAATACCATGAAGGAAGCGTTTCATGGATTTCCACTTGATCAGGTTGGACCGGCTTATTACAATATTCCACATCCATCGACTCAGGGGACTAATCAAGCTAGGTACTAGCCATCAAGAAGCAGCACTAGCTAAGAGTGATGATGCCTAGGCAATTCAAAATTCGTCTGAGCAAATTCACGGTGCCATTACTAATCAAATGCAATATAATCCTGGATCATCAGTACATCATGTGCAACAGCCGACAGGGCAAGTTCATAATTAGATGGTTAATTTTGGTATATCAGGCCAAATACCACCGTCATCTCAAAAAATAGCACCATCAGGTTCAAAGGATTCATAGAGATATAGATCCTAATATTTTCAATCAGAGATTTCAAATAGTAAATCAGCAAGGGGCTCGACAGATAGATATTCCTCAAGGATATCATTATGGTTCAAATTATAATACCCTTAATATGATTCCAAATCCAGGATATCAAGGTATTCAGAATTTCAATCTGCAGATGGGTCAGCAATTGCCAAGAAATTCAAACTCAATTGCTGATGAATTATTGCTCAGAGTAACCAAAATGGTGAAAAATCAGTTTGGTTTAAAACCAAAAGGGTAGACCTTTTCGTACAAATGTCGATATCTAGAGTGGTATAATTTAGTAGCCCTTCCTATGAATTGCAGGCTTCTAGAATTTGCTAAGTTCACTGGTCAAGATTGCTCAAGTACAATAGAACATGTTTGTCGATATCTTACTCAGTTGGGTGAAGCCTCTATTGAGGAAGCGCATCGAGTTCATTTCTTCTCTTTGTCCCTGTTAGGACCAGCTTTTCACTTAGTTTTCATCACTAGTGGTTAATTCTATTGCCAATTGGAGTGATCTTGAAAAGAAATTTCATACATATTTTTACACTAGAACAGGGGAAAGAAAGATCACAAATTTAACAACTATAAAGCAAAGAGCTAATGAATTGGGTGTTGAGTTCCTTCAGAGATTCCGAAGAAACAAGAAACTTATGCTTTTCGTTGAATTTGACTGATGATCAGCTAGCTACATTGGCTTGTTCGAGGAATGTTGCTAGCATGGAGAGAAAAGTTGCTTGGGCAAGAATTTGACAATTTAGGTCAATTGGCTCAATGGGTAGCAGCACTTAATAGCCAATTCCAGAACATGCGCAGGGATACCCGAATCTAGAAGAATGCTGCAATCGCTGAAGCTTATAATCCATATTTAGTCGATGATGATGATGAAGAAGAGGAAATTATTGTAGCTGAATGGAATTGGGGTAAAAAGATAGTAATGGTTCCAAATCCTTGGGGAAAAGAAGTTGAAGAAAGTTATGATTTTGATGTTACAAAAGCAGACAAACTTTTTGATTTCTTGCTTGAGAAGGGACATATTAAACTGCCTGCCAATCATGTTATATTACCTCCCAATCAGTTGAAGAATAAGAAGTTCTACAAGTACCATAACACTACTTCTCATACTACTAATGATTGCAGGATTTTTCGATAGCATATTCAAAGGGCTATTCAACAAGGGAAGCTTAAATTTGATATAGCTCGAAAAATGAAAGTTGATGATAATCCTTTCCCAAAGGATTAGAATATGGTTAATGCTAAGTTGTTCAAAGGGAAAGCTAAAGTTCTAACATCAAGCCAAATCAAGAGAAACTAGGAATAGTTGATCCGGAGATGCAAATATCGGCTGATGAATATAGAGAAATCAAAAGGCATCGTGACCAACAAAAGAGACAATATGAGCAGGGAGAAACAGTCGAGAGATGGTGCGATGAGACCACTGTGTTACATCTCAAATTCTATTGAATAAATGACAATGGCAGAAGGAGAAAGATTATCAGTGTTGGTTAGAAGAGAAGGAATATCAACGTCAACAAGAAGAAGAAAGATATGAAAGAGAATGAGCTGAGTCACATTGGAATTGCCTTTTCTTCAAACATTGTTGGAACGAAGGTTTGAGATTGCCTACTAGAAATAATTGTCCAGAATGTAGCGAAAAATATTGGGAGTTTAGGCAATCTCAAGTCAATCGTCGGTCTATCCGTGATCGAATTGAATATCAACATAATGATGTGGATCGGCGCTTAAAAAATAGAAGCATTCATGATCGTCTTAGAGAGCGAGTTGTTGATTCAGAACTAGGCTGACTATGAAGAAGAAGATGATGAAGAGTATGTTTGGTAGGAAAGACAGTGGTGTCCCGGAGGTTTAATAAGAAGTCAGAAAAGAAGAGTACAACGCCTAAGGAGTAGAGAATTAGAATAGGCTCCAAAATCTAGTAAACCTGCAAGTATGGCGTGCTAAACAAATAACCGATAAGGGTCAACCATCGACTAATATTCAAATGGCTTTTCTTTTACCATATGAATTTAAAGCTCTAGCAGATCAAGAAGTTTACTCGGATTTTGATGAATCAGAGTATGAAGAGATGACAGCTTAGTTGACATGGATACAACAAGCTATATTTGATAAACCAATTAAGCATCGACATTTGAAGGCTTTATATGTGAAAGGTTTTGTCGATGGGAAGCCGATGAGTAAAATGTTGGTTGATGGAGGTGCTTTTGTTAATTTCGATGCATTATACTACTTTTCGCAATCTTGGTAAAGGACCAGAAGATCTAATTGAGGCTGACATAATGCTTAAGGATTTTGGGGGTAATGCGTCCAAGACCAGGGGGGCAATAAATGTTGAATTGATAATTAGAAGCAAGACTTTGCTCACTACATTCTTTTTCATTAATAGAAAGGGTTTATACAGTTTACTCCTTGGTCGTGATTGGATTCATGCCAATTGTTATGTACCATCGACTATGCATCAATGCTTGATTCAGTGGCATGGAGACAATGTTGAGCTAGTTCATGCTGATGATTCTATGAGTATAGCAACAGCTGATCCAATGTATTGGGAACTAAAAGATTTTTAGTGTTTTTCTAGCAAGTGATGGGAAGGAGGCTTCATTAGAAACAATGATGAAGGCCAACAACTGATCTGAATAGTCAGCTCTGAAAGTTTGTTTTAATGGATAATCCAATAGATGGTACGGATGGTATACTAGGACATGGCTTTACGTCGGCCAATGAGTTAGAAGAAATAGAAATTGATCCTAGAGATAGGCCTAGGCCAACGTATGTAAGTGCTAAATTGGATCCTAAGTATAAACAAGAATTGATAGATTTGTTAAAGGAATTTAAAGATTATTTTGCCTAGGAATATTATGAAATGTCTAGCTTAGATTGATCAATTGTTGAACATCAGATGCCAATCAAACCAAGATATCGGCCATTTAAACAATCTCCAAGGAGATTTAATCCAAATGTTCTTGATGACATTAAGGAGATTGAAAGACTACTAGAAGCAAAATTTATCCAACCTTGCCGATATGCAGAGTGGATATCGAGTGTAGTTCCTGTGTATAAGAAAAATGGGAAGTTGAGAGTCTGTATTGATTTCAGATATTTGAAAAGGGCTACACCGATGGATGGTTATCCGATGCCAATAGCCGATATGTTGGTGGATGCAGTGGCCGGGCACAAGGTAATTAGTTTTATGGATGGTAATGCAGGTTATAATCAAATTTTTATGGCTGAAGAAGACATAGCAAAAATAGCATTTTGGTGCCCTGGTGCAATTGGCTTATTCGCTAGTTATTAATCAGTTGATTGGCCTGTATGAATGTACAGATGATATTCTAAAGGGATACCATGGTGAATGTCGAAAGTTACTTGAGGGGTTTCCTCTTACTTCTCTTCGGCATATTCTGAGAGCACAGAATCAAGAGGCCAATCAATTAGCTCAGAATGCCTCAGGCAATCGAGTGTTTCAAGAATTCTTAAGTAGTGAGACCTTGGCTAATAATTGGATAGTTGAAATAGCCGATTACCTCAAGAATCCATCACAAAAGGTTACTAGAAAATTGAGATATAAATCGACTAAGTATAGATAATCAGTTGTATTACAAAATAGTCGATGGGGTTTTGCTTAAATGTTTAAGTGAAGAGGAAGCAAGAGTATTGATGGGGAAGTACATGATGGAATATGCAGAGCTCATCAATTGGCTTATAAAATAAAATGGGTTATTCACAGGTCTGGATATTTCTAGCCAACAATATTAGAAGATTATTTTGAATATTACAAGGGGTGTCAGGATTGTTAGCAATTTGGTAATGTTCAGAAATTGCCTGCATTACCTATGAACCCAATAATTAAGCCATGGCCATTCCGAGGCTCGGGAATTGATTTGATTGGCTAGATTTTTTTAGCTTCAAGTAGAGGGCACAAGTTTGTATTGGTAGCAACAGATTATTTTACTAAGTGGGTTGAGGTGATTCCTTTGAAAACAATAACTTCAAAGAATATGGTTGATTTTGTCAATGAGCATATTGTTTATCATTTTGGGATTCCTCAAACCATTACTACTGATCAAGGGACAATGTTCACATCAGAGGAATTCCGAAGTTTTTGCTGCCAGTATGGGAATTAATTGCTAAATACTTCTCCTTATTATGCTCAAGCTAATGGCCAAGCAGTGACATCCAATCAAATTTTGATTAAGTTGATTAAGAAGAAAATTGAAGAGCAACCAAGGAAGTGGCACTTGACACTTAATGAAGCATTGTGGGTATATAGGATGGCTTTCCATGGATCGATTAAATCATCACCTTATGAGTTAGTATATGGGGATAATGCAGTTCTTCCTTGGGAGATTCAGTCTAGATCAAGACGTGTTACATTGCAAAATGATTTGACAGCCGAAGTCTAGAAAAACCATATGATGGATGATTTGGAGGACTAAAGTTGTCATCGGCTGCGCGCTCTTGAAAATATTGTGGCCAATAAATTAAGGGTTGCAAGGCATTATAATAAAAAGGTTAACAACAAATAATTTTGCGAAGGACGGTTAGTTTGGAAAGTAAGATTGCCGATTGGGAGCAAAAGCCAATATGATATGTATCGCATATAGAGCAAAAATATACACAAAGACAATCATGATTCATATTACGGCAGTTTCAGAGATAAATTCACAAGGAAAAGGCAAAAACTTTGTTCATTCATTGTTTGCTCCTAGTAAAGATTAATCGAACACTTTGTTCACAACATCTTGGGCTAGTGTGATGTCTACAATGGCCGCTGCAGTGTCGTCGAAGTCCTCAATCAGCTCCTCGTACATGTTGGGATCATCGGCCATTGGGAAGCCTGGCTCCATGGCGCGGAGGTCGTGCCTAGTCTAGACTTGCACCACAGCTAGAGCCACCATTGCGCCACGATGAATGCCATGGAGGGCAATCTCCTGGGCGTGCATTGGGATGTCGTGCGGACGGTTGATGAGTAGAGGGACCCGGGTGTTGATGGTCGACGTAGCTATGTTTGCCGCCAGTTGGAGGTTTTCCAACTGTACCATTAGGGCTAGCAATCAAAGAGGCAGGAAGATTGTCAAGAAAGGGGTAGTGAAGATAAGAGTGAGGGTTTTCTTGGAACTAAGCTTACCCACCACCATGGCATCGGACTCGGCCAACCTCGCCCGAGCGGCGTTGGTTTCCTCCTCTGATGACGAGGTGGGCGTCCTGGGAGACCTCGAGACGGATCTCAAGCTAACCATTTTCTTCGAGTTGCCTCGGAATAACAGTCCTTGGTAGGCCTCCACTCATGGAGGAAGCACCAGGCGTCATCGCCAGTATACGAGTCAGAGGAGTCGGACGATGAGTCCAGTGCGGGGGCAGCAGTAGACGCAGCATTGGAGGGCTTCACCGGCCCTGGGAGGAGGAGGAAGGAGCCTGCTATTCAAGACAACTCTATGGACAAGTTAGAGGATGAGTAGTTTGCCATAAGCAGAGGGCGTTTGGTATTACCTCATGCGGTGAAGGCGCTAGTTCATTGGCATATCCTCCTCCGGGATCTCATCTGCTGCATGCTTGTCGTGGTTATCTTCGTCGGCCATGGGTGCTAGTTTAGATCTTGAGAGGAGGAGGATAGGAAACCGCTACATGGTTTTTGAAGGTAGAAGGACACGAGAGAATGAGAATAGTTGTGGGTGTAGATGTGTTTGAGGCCAAAGCCCTGGACTGGTATTTATAGCCACAAAGGCAAGATGGTGGATATCCTAGGACGTGTGAAAGCAACCCCAATTGATGGAAGGGGAAGCGCCGCTTCACTAAAACCGAGGGGAATGCGACGTTGATGACTGAGAAGGAATTCAAAGGGTTTTGTGATAAAAGCCGTTTTTAGATTCAGTTAAGTCAGAGTAAAGTCAGAAATCGGAAATCGGCTAATTCAAATCAGCTCTTCTAGCCGAACCAAAAAGTATAGTTATCATCAGGTTTATGTGCTACCAATACTGGAATATAAATTACAAGTTAAGAGCATCATGAATTGCTCATAGTACTTTCAGCCGAATAGTATCAACTTTTGCAATTTGTTCTTTATCTTATTCGGCTGATCCGGGAATGCTCTCAAGACTAGCTGTGAATAGTTTTGCCTTCTTTGGCCTTAGTCAACATTTCTTGTTTCTTCTGTTTGATAGCATTGGGGATCTGAGTCAAGTTGGATTCATGACATTCGATGATGGCTTTCACACTTTCTAGTTCTTTTTCAAGCTTAGCACGCCTAACTCTCAACTGATTTAGTTGTGGTTCAATTTTGGAAGAAGAATTCTTCAAATTGTCGATCAATTGTGCTAATTCTTTGGCTTCATGTTTGTTAGAATTCTTTTTGGCCATCAAAGCTTCACGGTCAATCAGATTTCTTTGAGCCTTTTTCACCTTGGGAGCTTGGTCCTCAATATTGGATATAGGTATCAAGGCCGCAAGATTTGGGGTCAAATTATGCTTTATGGCCAAGAAGAATCTTCTCATTGGGTTTGCATCCTGGACCAAATCAGCTATATTCCTCTTGAGCATTGGCAGCATGTCTTTTAACTGATTTTTGGTCTCATCTAATAAAGTCTCTTGGGAAGAAATGGCTAATTATCTAATCTCAATTTCGCCTATGTATTCTTCAAAGTTGAAGGAGTAGCTCAGAGCTAGAGAATTAAGTACCTACATGCGAACAAAAGGAATCTTATTAGAAATGGAAAATGGGTTGACAATGAGATGAATGGTGAGGGGAACACAGTACCTTTCTGGAAGAGACTTTGGCTGAGGAGAAGGAACAACCGATGATGTGCCAACATCTTTTTCAACATTTGGTTGAATCGGCTCTAGACTTTTGATGCTGGTGTCTACAGGCATCAAAAGGTTTTTTGGTTTATATTTGTTATAGAAGGACAAGAATGAGCATATAAATTTCTTACCATCGATTGTTTGCTGAGTTGGAGAATCAATGGGTTGGGTATCAGCATCAACAATATCATCTTCAACTGTTGGATTGTTAGACCTTTGCTCTTGTGCAGATGTTTTCTCAGGTGGTATCTGATAAAGAAGAGTGATTAGAGAAGAGTGAGGATTACATAAGATTGAAAGGCTTAAGGAGATACCTTGGTAGCATCAGGAGGTGAAGTAGAGTGGTTCTCATCTTCTGCTATTTTGGGTCAGTCAGAAGCATCGGTTTTTTCAATTGTAATCGGCTCCTTAGGGGGATTAGCCGATGAGAGATTGGTAGACGCCAATTCAAATGCCTAGGACAACAATTCAGGACCCAAGGCAGATTGAGATGCAATAGTCGATGGCTGCAAGGAAGGGATTGAATTAGAAGTCAAATATCATCTTAAGAGGGAAGATAAGTTAAGTTACCTAAGCAATTAACACTACAAGATTTTCGGTCTACTGCAACGCCGAAGAATTGCAACGTAGAAAATTTGGTTGCCAGAGATTGTTGTATTACAACCATTCTAAAAAATGGTAGCGATACATGCCTTTAATACAACGGTTTTCAAGATGTTGCAAAGCTCTGTTGCATTTGGTGGACGATATTGCAATGGTGAAAAAAGGTTGCAGTAGACTTGATTTTGGTTGCAATTGTGTGGTAGTACTGCAACTATATTTACGTTAGTTGCATTTGGTTTTGACTATTGCTACGGTTTTTTTGTGTTGCATAAAATTTGACAAGCGTTGCAAATGCTAGATACTTAATGCAACGAGAACTCTTGGAGGCGAAGCAAAAGTGGGGGTCAATTGCAACCTTTTTTGGCAGTTGCAATATACTTTGATATTGTTGCAAGTGCTAAATTTTATTGCAACGAAATCTATGGGGTTGAAGCGAAAATTGTGTTCAAGTGCAACGCTTATTTTTGGTTGCAATATACTTTGATAATTGCAACGAATTTAAAACTTAAAAAAAGTATGGAAAGAAAAGAATTGGGGACGCATATATTAAAATTAAAAAGTGCTCCCCACAGGATTCGAACCATGGAGCTCTGGTTCAGATAAAACCTTCTCCACCACTGCGCTATGTAGGTGTGTTCGTTGTAACTCAGGTTTTAATTTATTTGATATGATTGAAGACCTTATGAGTTATAAAACGCCCCAACCCTGGCCCCATCTCGGCATCTCCGTCCTTATGCCTGGTGTCTGAAACTTTCTGTTAAGTAGTAGTTGCTGTTAAGTACTTGATGTTAAGTATGCGTGGATGTTAATTAGTACTTGAAGTTGTACCGGGGTGGTTGGTCACTTTGTTAGCGATAGTAAATGCCTGACCGTGCACCATCGGTCACATGCACTACGCCAGATTCGTACCGTAGGAATGGGGGCGTTTTTACTGTAGGGGCGGCTGGGGTTGGGGTGCCCTTACAGTGGGCGTCCTCGGGCCCCAGCAGCCCAGCCGCCCCTACAGATGGCACTGTAGGAGCGGCTGGTAACCTGAGCCGCCCCTACAGTTGGGGCTGATCTGTAGGGGCGGCTCAATCACCAGCCGCCCCTGCAGTGCCCAACTGTAGGGGCGGCTGAATCACCAGCCGCCCCTACTGATGGCGCACGAATAAATAGCAGCCAAAAATTGAAAGGTTCAAATTTAGTCAAATAATAAGATGACCAAAATAAAAGTTGTAGATCTTGATGAGTTGAACAACTTTTGTATTCATCACTTTTACATCTGAAATCATTTAGGGTTTGAAAATTTGGTTTGAACTTGTCAAATTTCAAATTTCAAATTTAAAAATGTGTAAAACATTGTCACATCCAAGTTTGATCAAATGTAAATGCTGAAGCATAATTTTAGAAATTTTTAGAAAAAAAAACATCACATTTAGAGTTAGTATAAGGAAGAAAAACTAGTTACAAAGTTTACCCACAGATTAAAAAGAGAAATCACACTGTTCTAGATGATCCTTACATGATCATAGTGAACAGTGTGATTTCTTTTTTTAATCTGTTGATTAACTTTGTAACTAGTTTTTCTTTCTCATACTAACTCCAAATCTGATGGTTTTTTTTCCTAAAAATTTCTAAAATCATTCTCTATCAATTTATTTTGTTGGTTTTGTCAATATATACATATGAAAAGTTTGAGCAATTTAAATTTTGAATTTAAAAAAAATGCAACTTCAGACAAGATTTTGGTACCCCAAATGATTTCAGCTGAAAAAATGATAAATACTATAGTTGAATAACTTATCAAGATCTACAACTTTTGTAATGGTCATTTCTTCATATGACAAAGTGGTACTGACATTGTTCACAAATGTGACACATCTCTCGTAAGGTTTTATAAACTATATGAGACATGTGTAAGATTAGTGAATAATGTATACTAAGAATTTGTCAAATGAAGAAATGACCAAAATAAAAGTTACAGATATTCATGAGTTGAATAACTTTGGTATTCATCACTTTTTATGTTGAAATCAATTTGGGTCTCAAATTTTGGTTCGAACTTGTCGTTTTTCAAAATTTTAATTTTAAAAGGTTCAAATTTTATCAAATAACAAGATGACTAAAATAAAAGTTGTAGATATTAATGAGTTGAACAACTTTGGTATTCATCACTTTTTATGTTGAAATCATTTTGGGTCTCAAATTTTGGTTCGAATTTGTCATTTTTTAAAATTTCAAATTTGAAAGGTTCAAATTTAGTCAAATTACAAGATGACCAAAATAAAAGTTATAGATCTTGATGAGTTGAACAACTTTTGTATTCATCACTTTTACATCTGAAATCAATTAGGGTTTGAAAATTTGGTTTGAACTTGTCAAATTTTAAATTTCAAATTTTAAACTGTGTAAAACATTGTCACATCCAAGTTTGATCAAACGTAAATGCTGAAGCATGATTTTAGAAAATTTTAGGAAAAAAAACCATCATATTTGGAGTTAGTATGAGGGAGAAAAACTAGTTACAAAGTTTACCCACATATTAAAAAGAGAAATCACACTGTTCTAGATGATCCTTACATGATCATAGTGAACAGTGTGATTTCTTTTTTTAATCTGTAGGTCAACTTTGTAACTAGTTTTTTCTTCCTCATACTAACTCCAAATCTGATGATTTTTTTTCCTAAAATTTTCTAAAATCATTCTCTATCAATTTATTTTGTTGGTTTTGTCAATATATACATATGAAAAGTTTGAGCAATTTAAATTTTGAATTTCAAAAAAATGCAACTTCAGACAAGATTTGGTACCCCAAATGATTTCAGCTGAAAAAGTGATAAATACCAAAGTTGAATAACTTATCAAGATCTACAACTTTTGTATTGGTCATTTCTTCATATGACAAAGTGGTACTGACATTGTTCACAAATGTGACACATCTCTCATAAGGTTTTATAAACTATATGAGACATCTGTAAGATTAGTGAATAATGTGTGCTAATAATTTGTTAAATGAAGAAATGACAAAAATAAAAGTTGCAGATATTCATGATTTGAACAACTTTGGTATTCATCACTTTTTATGTTGAAATCAATTTGGGTCTCAAATTTTGGTTCGAACTTGTAGTTTTTCAAAATTTTAAATTTAAAAGGTTCAAATTTTGTCAAATGACAAGATGACTAAAATAAAGTTGTAGATATTAATGAGTTGAACAACTTTGGTATTCATCACTTTTTATGTTGAAATCATTTTGGGTCTCAAATTTTGGTTCGAACTTGTAGTTTTTCAAAATTTTAAATTTAAAAGGTTCAAATTTTGTCAAATGACAAGATGACTAAAATAAAGTTGTAGATATTAATGAGTTGAACAACTTTGGTATTCATCACTTTTTATGTTGAAATCATTTTGGGTCTCAAATTTTGGTTCGAACTTGTCATTCTTTAAAATTTCAAATTTGAAAGGTTCAAATTTAGTCAAATGACAAGATGACCGAAATAAAAGTTGTAGATCTTAATGAGTTGAACAACTTTGATGTTTATCAAATTTTCATTTGAGATCATTTGGTGTCTCAAAATTATTTTAGTAGTTTTAATTTTAATTTTTTAAAATTTAAATTTTTTCCCCATTTTTAAAGGTTCAATTTTACAATTTTAAACTGTTATACTATCTCTGCTATAATTGAAAACTTAACACTCATCTCGAGGCTTCAACGCTCCTGTCCGACGGAAAAAAAAAGGAAAAGGGCGCAACCTCGGCGGCCAGGGATCGAATCCCACGGCAGCCTCGGTAGTCTTTTTTCCCCCTCTCTTCTCATCTCTTCAGGAAACAAGGAGGCGGCAGCCGGCCAGGCCTGCGGGGCCCGCGCCCGTCCCTAGGGTTGTAGCAACGGTGGCCGACCTGCTCGTCCCCACGCTCGGCCGGTGGCCTGTGGTCTGTCGGAGCGGCGGCGGACAGGCGAACAGCCGGTGCCTGCGCCTAGGCCCCTTGCGCGCTCTCCCGGCGGCCGGCGGCCGGACGGGGCCGCGGCGGCCTAGATCTGCCACCCGCCGCAGCCGCTGCTGCGTCACTCAATCCGTGTGACGAGGAGATTGGGGCGGAGGACGAGGAGGAGACCCGCTTCCGTGCGGCTGCCGCTGAGTACCCGCGCGCTCGTCTTCTGCTGCAGCACCACCCTCGCGCTGCTCGGATCCGATCCGCACCTGTCCGCCGCTCCGGCACGCCCCGCGCCGCCGACGCGTTGCCGATTCGATGTGTTACGGTAAGCAATGCGTGCCCTCCCAATTACCACGCTCCATCTCTCTCTGTACGTGTGTTTGGTTCATGTGATGGATCCGATTGATCTGGTTCATGCTGATGGATCCAATTCTCTGTTTCGCATGCTGCAGTCCCGTCACAGGGTCAAACTATTTTAATTTCGCCCTCCTCGCACGCCGCACGCCGTGACCCGCCGCGGCACCGGCCAAGGCGCCGGCCAAGGTGAGTTCTGTCCCGCCTCCTGTGGCTGGCTGCCTTTGCCCGCCGCGTGAGCGTGCAGGTTGGGCGGTTGTGATCCGACACTGACCGTCGCTCGATGTGCGCGCAGAACGGTGGATCCGGCGGCGGCGTCCGGCGTGAACTGGGAGGTTTGTTCCCCTCCTCCTATCACCGCTCCTCGATCTTGTCTTGCTAAGCTTCTTTCCCTGTGAGCTGATGACTTCCCCGTCATGTGCTTGGTTGCCAGAGCATGGCCGCCCATTCGCGATCAGGGTGTTCAATTTATTGCCTAGCAGGTTGTATTTAGGGTCCTGCAAGCCTGCAAGTTGCTTCGCACCACTCTAGTATGTATACTCTTTTCATTATCTTAATTGAATCCAGCCTAATGAATCATGTGGTGACAATGGCTTGTTTCAACAGGGCGTTCCACTCTGCTGTGATTTTTTTGTGTGAAAAGCCAAAAACAGATGGACAGAATATAGAATAACTGATCATTACTTATGCACGATGAGTACAGATCTTTCCTATCATTTGTAGGCTGTTAGAAATTTTCGCTCTGTACCTTCATTAAAGGCTGTGTTTCATTTTGTTTTTAGATAAATCAAGAAGGATTTTAAATGATTATTGAATTTCGAGTTGATGTCCGTGTTAAGGCATCCTTTTCTCTCTTGTTGCAATACAGAATCTGTACATTATTTGTAGACTAAAAAGAATGGAAGATGTCAACCAGAGAAAAGAAATACATTGCAATGATAAAAAAAAACTGGCTAAAATTTTCTTGTGTAATATCTACTTCATGAATTCTTGCCAAATATAGTATAGTAACTGAATTTTTTGTTTAGCAGATCGATGCCAGGTAACTACCTCTTGCGATTTGCGATAGGGAAACATTTTTTTTTGGCAAGAGGAGCTGTGCGTCAGTCAGAAGCTCACAACAAGACTTTTGATAACATTCGTGTTACCACGCTGGTGAAGCGACGATGGGTGGCATCGAAGCTGAATTGGCTGTGGTGTCATTGTCACCGTGGCATATCATATATCCATAGCAAGAGGAGGTGGGTAACCTTTTTTATACTGCAAAAATGTAGGTAGACATGCAATAGAGTTTGCTTCTCATGCAATGGTTATATGACAGGAAAATGTACCTACAGATATTAATGAAGGCTGTGTCATCTGCAAGCTAATTAATTGCAGTTCATGCTTGCTGCCATAGCGTTAGCACGGGCAATATACTAGATTGTGGAAGGTACTTGATTGGCTCGCCTTCCTGTATCTTTAGCCTTTGTTCTGTGGTCACAGCATGAGCATCAGAGGCTTTGGTATTTGAGAAGCTAGCCTCATTGAGGCAATGGTACTGCAATCTTCTGTGAAGCGAATAGTTTTCGTTGTAGGATGGCCTTAATTTGTATGATTGTCCTCTAATCAGTCCATTTCTCTAGGAAATTTTAGTTTAACCTTTTGGTTTGGATGCTAATAGCCGGCTGAAGCTGTATTTTTTTTCTTCAACCTTTGGTGAAGACTGATGAAGCATTCTGATTCTGTCAGTAGTGGAAAGGTTGCAGCCAAAGGTTTTGGTTTTGCCTTTTCAGTCACTAACAGTGCATGTTTTTGGTGTGCACCTGCTACTGGGCTATCTGCCCAATGACCGCTCGCTGTGGGAGCAGGAGCTGGCAAAGAAGAGAGAATAGTACGCGGCTTTCAAAGATGAGTTCCTTAGAAACCCTGTAAGTCACTGCAGTTTCTGGTCATACTTATGGTATCTTGATTGCTGTTTTCGGTGCACATATCATACCTGGTTTCTGCATCCACGAATTTTTAGAGCTATTCATATGGCAGTCGTCGTTGTTTTTATGATGTATTCTTATTAACATTTCCATGTAGAACTTAATCATAGCAAGAATCAAGTGGAACTGGATAATGCAATTGGCTTACTTCATTATTCCTGCTCCACAACATAGGTTCACTTTGGTTTGAGAAAAAGAAAATGATGTAAGAAACCTTTGAGCCAACTATTGCTCATATGCTGCAGGGTTTGTTGCATGTATGAGCAGCTTTTCCCTCCTTTATTGCTCTTTTATTGGTAACTGATGCTGTCTCGAATTTTTCTTTCATACAGGAATCTTTGAAAAATGTACTGTTAATCTTTGCCAAGCTGAATGCTGGAATAAGATATGTACAAGGGATGAATGAAATTTTGGCACCACTGTTCTTTGTATTTCAGAGTGATCTGGATGATAAAAATGATGTATGGAGTAAGAGATTGTTTTTACCAAATTCGTAGTGTCCTTACATTGTACTGCTGAAGCTTTAGTTTAGTCATTGCTCATTACTATCTTCTGTATGGAAATAACTACAGAAGTAAGTCTTTACATGCTTCGTAGTGCCAAGCATATGTCATAAAAAAATTAATTTTTATTAACTAGATAGTGGTGTTTATTTATCTTATGCTGCATTTGTACTCATGGGAATATACAATCTTTATTAACTATTACGATTTAGTGTGAGCTGGGCATAGTTCTTGTCAAGGGGTGTAATATGCATGTCATATTCTTGTCAAGGGGTGTAATTTTTACCACCAACCATTTATTTTCAGGTTACCCAAGAAACCAGCCAGCCAGAACAACAACCCCCCTTCTCCCGCAGCTGAAGAACGTCTCACTAGAGGGCGCATGACTAGAAGTAATTTGGCAGCGAATTCGGGTGCTGTTTATACTACAGCAAAGCAACTGAAGGAAACTGCGGCTAGGAAAAGATCTGCATTGTCCAAAAAGAATACACAGGTACTATGTGAAACCTTTTATCTCTCTTTGCATTAAAAAGGAACATATAGTCCTTTTGGAGAAGTACATAGCTATTCTTTTGTTCTGCTCCTAAATATGGTCCAGGCTTAGTTTCCTCTTGCTGATTAGAAATATATATGGATGTGTTTGTGCTCATAAAATGTCTTGGGAGGCAGCTGCATGTATGTTTATATTTGCTTTACGCTTCAAAGTTCATGGTTGATAGTACTGCAGCTCACAGAACTCTAGTACTGCAGCTCGTGTTTTGCTTCAGTGTTCAATTAGCTTTGCCACCACTAGTCTCAGTTTAACTAATGCATGCCAATGATTTTTTCAGGAGGAATCTTGAGTTTGAGAAGGAGCATGCGAATGGTGGGACGATGGCCAACATACATATCAAGGGAACCTTCGCTGCTACAGTAGACATTAGTCTTTTGATTCGAATGAGTTCAAACAGTTGTCTGTGCTTAACACATTATTATGTGTTAAGCTATCTACTTGTGTTCTCATTTAGTTTGACACTCGGTGTGTTTTGTTAAAGATTTTGTATGAACAAATTATATTTCGTTTTAATGGATGTCGATGCTTCCTTCATTATGTATTTGTCGTTTTGCGATTATTAATTTAAGCTACCAAACAAAGTGTCGCAACATGAATTATTAATATATTAATCTGGCGTTGCAATATATGATGGCACATATAACAACCACATTTAGTCGTGGCAATAGGTACGATAATCGTGGCAATAGAGAAATTATCTCTTGCAACTACAAAGATGACGGTGGCAATAGAGGAATCTACCTATAGCAACCAGATAGTTAGTAACGTGGCAATAGATGACCTGTCTGTAGCAACCAACCTAAGTAACGTGGCAATAGCCTATGCCATCTATAGCAACCATTCAGAAACGTGGCAATATACGACCTCTCTGTAGCAACCAACCTGAAGAGATGTTGCAATAACCTAAGCCACCTATAGCAACCATTTAGGCGACGTGGCAATAGAGAACCTCTATTGCAATGCTTTCTCTGCGTAGCAACAACCACGATTGCAACACCTATGTTGCGTTGCACTTGCATTGTGTTGCTACACGATCAGCGTGTCGCAATACGTATCGCTAGCAACGCCTAGTTCGTTGCAATTGATACTATTACCACACCCATAGTGGTTGCAATTGCTTTTGTTACAACACTCACCAGGTGTTGCAAAAGCGTCAAAAGTGTTGCAATAGAGGGGCTGTGTGTCGCAACTAAAATGTAACCCATTGCATTATGCTATTGCTACCCTTACAAGTGCAACGACATTTAACCAAAAAAAATTGGTAGCAAAATTACTATGGCTACCATTTTTGGGTCTTTTGCTACACTTTTTTGGCGTTGCAGTAGACCGAAAATCTTGTAGTGTAATGATTTTGTTCTGCGAAGTCTCTTCATAGTGGTGGTTTTCTGAGTTACACCTTGGGTTGCCTTGCGTTTTGAAGACTGATATGTGAGTATTGTTGGGGCAGCTAGGGTTTTCATCAACTTTTTTATAGTGGGTGCAGTTGATCCCATTCTTGAGGCTGGACATGGTGGATAATATTCTATGGGATGCCCTTTCCTGTCCACACTTGGCGGATCAAATTCGGTATCCTGCAAAGGAGATTGTTAGATAAATTGATAGGAGAACTTGTTAGATAATCCTTCTAAAAGAAAAGTAGTAAATTACCTCATAATCAGAAGCAAATTCTTCATCTAGGGCTAGACAGTTGGGATGAATTGGACTACAGAAGAGGTGAGAGTGCCATTCTTGCCCCCAGGAATCAAACAAATTTGAGGAGAAGGTAGCGCTTGTCCATTCATGCAGGCAAAGAGAAGGAAGGTCTGATCCCAGTTGACAAACCCTAGAAGCTTCCATCATCTCACTGATACCTTCTCTTGGCTTCAGAGTGTTCCTAAAGAATAGCTGAGGAGGTAGTTGACCAAGGCCGAATTGACAGGCCACAAAAGAAGGGTTATAGAATTCATAAGTTGGGAGGTTATGTGGGAGAAAAAAACTAGTAGCCATTTTGCAACAGCCATGATGAAATTCGGCTGGCAGTACCTAGGGTTCGATAATACAACTAAAAATTGTAGCAGTTGTTTCATCTGAGCAACCAATTCAAACCGAAATTTGACTGGCAGAACTAGTTCATTGTCTTCATCCTCATCATAAGGCAGCCAAGTCAGCATCGAACCCTTTGAAAAATTTCCTAAAAAGGCGGCCTATATCAACAACAATTGTTATGGTTGATGCAGCTTCACCATAACTCATACACTATTGAGTTCTTCCTTCTTCTCCTTTATAATCTTCAGCAAAGTTGGAAGAAGGGAAGCTCAGATTCCTGAGATTGGGTCTTATAATTTTATGCATGTATAGATTTAGCCACAATTGTATTAACCACCAAGGGCCACTGATGGTATGCACTGGTTCATTTTTTAGTAATTGAACAGATATTTGGTGCATCAGGTGATAAGCAGACCCCAACAGATATTTTCTGAAAGGAATTTCATTGCCGGCTGCTAGACGTTCTACCATGTATTTATGATTATAAGTTGGTCTACAAGATGACCCACAAAAGATGAATTTTTCTAGCCACATATTCAGGAAAGCTACATGCTCTCTTTCATCAACAATCGATTCATCCCCAATATGGTTCAGAATATAGCTTGCTCATCCTATGCAGTCCGATATTTTGGCTAATTTCTTGGACCCAGCACTTAAGAAATCATAGAGTTGCATTGATCCTATTATTCTAAGGCCGGTCAACATGTAAATATTGGCCAAAGTGATGGTAATTGGACCATGACAAAAAACAAAAGCATTCAGAGTGTTGGACCAAAAATAAGATGCAGAAATCAGAAGTGAGTCATTCATCTCCATTCCAGATAGTGAGAGTGTCAGGCATTGATTCAAGTCATAAATTTCCCAATCTCTAGCATTTTTCTCTAATACCCTACAGAACCAATCCCTCCATCCCTTAGGCATTTTGGGCCAATTTCTAAAGGGAGTTTTGGTGTTTCAAGAGGACAAATCTACTATAACCCAAGGGTCAAAGGTAATAGGCATTGGGAATAACAACTGATGGAATTAGAATTTTGTTCCTCATTTCCTAGAAACCAGTTGGGATGAATTTAAGAAAAAGGAAAATACAGAGTAGCAGCTAACACTTGAAATGCAGAAGTTTGAAGGCATACCTCAGAAACATGGTCGCTGGTTTCCATTGTAGCCAAAATGGATCTGAATCTGAGGAAGGTTACTTGAATGGCAGTTTGGTAGAGCAGAGGATGTGCTAGGGTTAAGGCTTTGGCGATGGCGGCTTTGACTGTTGAAGTTTGCTTGAGAAAGAAGGGGAAAGTAAGCAGGCCAAGCGAGCTGGAAATGATACTATTGGGGTATTATATAGAATTTGCCCCGAAAGATCAGGAGCCATGAGTTTATTTTGGAATGAGCGGTTGCAACACGGTGAAAAGATGAATAGGAATTTTGGAATAAAATCATTTTTATCCCAAAATTGGGGGGCATGTGTTGCCACCAAAATTTGGGAACAAGAACACGGAAACTCGAAGCTTCCAGCATTGTGTCATCAAAGAATCGATTAGATGTGAATTGGTATCAGCTAATTTAGATATGATGTCAGAATCAGCTATTTTATGGATGATGTTAGCAGACGGCGTTAATGGGCTATACTTGAGTGGCGCCAGGAAGATGTGTCAGACTTTTCAAATAAGGAAAATTGGGGTCCAGGTTATTATTAAGTTAGGAAGTTTTCTTTTATTCTAAGAATTGTAATGAGTCGTATTTGAGTAGGATTCGTGTTTAGGTTCCAGGTTTAAATATTAGACCCTGGTTATTGTAAAAAAGGATGAACACTCAATCAATACAATCTTTTTGGCCTTCGACATCGCATTAGGAGTAGGAGTACTGTAGATCTCGGTGAGTTCTTCAGCAAATAGGGCTGCATAGACTGATCGACCTCTAGCTTGCTTGTGAGCACCGTCACGACTTGTATTGTGCTTATAAAGCTGCATCATCTGATTAATCTTTTATGAGCCATAATATAAGTTAGTTATCGATCTGTATCCTAGTTTGTAAGGCTGCATTAGCAGATTGGTCTCTTACGAATCATAATATAGATCAAAGTTAGCGATCTTGTGTTAAATAACCTATTATTTAAGACAATATCACCAGTTATCGAATCTGCTAAGATTAGTAAGATTTTCCTTAGTTGTTTTTGGTTGATTCACCTGTTATCGATCTTGCTATAATTAATGTTTTATTAATTATAACAAAATCACCCGATTGAGATAGAGATAGATCGGCATCATATCATCTTAATTGGTCGTCCTTTGATGTGGTCACGCTTCAAATCTTATAATTGATGGCTTAATTCAGCTAGATCGGCTCTCTATTCCAGTCAAACATAGTATGCATCCAAAAACATGGTTCAATCTTGAATAAACTCTCTAGTTAATGAGATCTAATCTAATGACACTACCATAGCTGTATCGATCCAGTCGAACCTCACTGATAAGACTTTAGATTAGAAGTTATCGATTAGTGGTCTTGTTCATGATCAAGATATATACTCTGTTTGTTTGCTATGACTGCATCGGCTATTTTATCCGATTTGCCTATACTATCACGCATATAGCATGTTTCCATGAATCTGTCAACATATAGATGGTTTTATAGATTCTTTGGCTTTAGTTTATTATCATTATCATAGTTGCATCGATTCGATCGAACCTCACTGTTGATGATAATAGATTAGATTCAAAACTATTTGTGGATTCATTTATATTAGACAGTCGATTTGTTCACATGTTATACCCTTTTCATCAGACTTATTGGCTCGACAGTTCATATCGATCATGTTCCATTTAGCCGATGATGCTTTTTGATGTTCCATGGACATCGGTTATTTTGATTCGTATCATTATCGTTTAATATTAGCCGATAATCCTTGATTTAAAGATCTTCATTTCATGGGTACGCTGGATATTGACTATTAAGTCGAAAGCCTCATTGAATCGGCTATATAGCCAGTACATTTGGAACTAGTTTGGTGAAACACTGACATGTTCCACCTTAAATTACTAATAAGATTTTTTTTCTCCTAGTCAATTGCAGGTCAAATTGACTGGCACATCGTTGGGTTTTCATAATCGGCTGGTTCTGTGTTGAAGCCAAGCAGATCTCTGGTCTCATTCCACTTAGATCTTTCGGCTTGCTGTGTGTTGATCACATCGCCACATTTTTATGTCAACAACGAGAAATGTACATGGCGCCTCCAACAGGCCATGTTCGTGTTGTAGGACTTGGCTGTGCAGGCCGACACCAAGTGGGTCTAGTCCTCTGCCTCCTCTGGCCATGCCGGTGCATCAGTCAGGACGGACATCAGTGCAGAGGCTGCGGCGACCATGCAGGATGGGAAGGTTGGGAGAAGTGGGCTATGTTTTGCAGCGAGGAGTGTAGGATCCGCAATGAGTGTGATAGGTTCTTCACAAGTATGTGGTGGATTCTGGGCAGGTCAATGTTGATATGTATATGTTTGGATGATGGGGATTTTTATGATAAACTATTCATTCTCCTCAATACAATGATACGCAAGTATGATTCATTTCTAAACTTGTTACAATTACCTTCTCGTATGATGCGGCTCAGATTCTCTTGCACATGTTTCCAATTTCTTAATACAAGTTATTCAAGTCATCTCCACTAATAAATACGAGCGAAGAAGGCAACAGTCAAGGTCCAGTGACATCCAAAGCCACCCATGCGAGTCGCGGGCGGCGGAGTAGGGAAGACGACATGGACCATTTGATTCCATGCACTTTGCGATCTAACACTAATACTGAATCAACGTATGAAACGGCGATGGGAGCTACAATAATGATAATTTGCAAACATAGCAAACCAATTTACAAATAAACCAAGGCAAATACTTCCACCCTAGCACCATCTCAATGAGGTGCTTTATCTCACGTCTGTGTAGCCAAGGCAAATACTGATGCTTCAAAAAATGGAGTAACAAGCATCACAGCCATTCGGTTATTAATTGTTTTTAAGGCCAAAAACTACATATAAACGACATGGTAACAATCATCACAACAATTTCATTGATAACTTTAGTTACATTCCACAGTTGTACAATAACAAAGACCTCTTGAAGATTACTGGGTATACAATAACAAAGACCTGTCAAGTACAAGTACATCCCATAGTCAAGTCTAGAGACAGGCAGTGCAAGCTAAGGATGAGGCAGCACCTCGCAAAACTTCCACCAGCATCTCAAAGAAGGAAACTATTTTTTGTCCACCTTTCATGTCTAGTAACTTCCTTGTCGATTAGGATATGATGGTGCTCACGTTTCAATTCCTCAGATTGAACAGCAGGCTTGGAAATGGGAACACGGAGCTATTCAAGAAAGGGAAAGAAAAGGTGAGGTGAAACTTCCACTAGCATCTGCACCTCTCACGATCGAGATAGAGAGAGCAAGAAGAAACTTGTGAGAGAGATAATATATGGGTGGGTTAAGAGAAGGCTGCAAAGATCCTTACAAGCCGGTCTCTAAGCGAACCCCCTTAATCGCAAAACTTCCACTAGCACCTAGATCGAGCAGCTCCTGCTGCGCTAGATGCCGTTAGTACCCAATCTTGAAGGCCTTCTCCCAATGTAGCTGCTGCCGCTGGAGGAGTTGGGGAAGGAGCGCCATGGCGATGAAGAAAATATAGATGATTGGCTTAAGAGCTTTTTCTGTATCTATCTGTATCTAAGGAGGAAGGAGTATGTGGATTGCCAAGAAGCGCATTCAGCCTCAGCTTAAAATAGGCCAACCATGAAGAAGGAAGCGGAGAGGAGCAGTTAATGGCGATGCAACTGTGTTGTGGGTAGTTGAGAAATGGAGAAATAAATCACGCTGAATTTACTACCGCCGGTGCACCAAACGGTCGTGTAGGGCCGGCGCCATAACGCCTATCCCAGTCGGCTCAGGCTTTTCATGCGACGGAGACAACATCACTGCCGCATCTATTGTTAACCCGTCGGTGGTATAAGTTTAAACTGTTGGTTTCCTTCATATGAGGACTAGCTATCGGTCCAACCGGGGGTGGAAGTATAACACCGTCGCTTCTATTGTTGCTACAGTAAAAGTGGCGACTAGTGATAAATCAATCTGTAGTAGTGAGTGCCCTAATTGATAATGAAACTTGTGGTGCGTCACACAACTTGTATCACAGCCAGGACCATCGATCTGCACAATGTTTTAGGTTTATTAAGTTCTCCTTAATTTTATCTCGCAACGAGATAAAGACCGATGCACTCAAGTCACTGGGTGTCATCACTATGTAATTAAGCAATGGGTGCCATCACGATGTAATTAACCAACTTACAAGGAATTTATGTTTCGTTACATTGGTATTGTTACATTAACTAGTATGGCTGTGCAAGCATTTTCTTCGCAATATTATCAGACGGCTATCAGAGACAATCTCGGCCTGACCTATCCAACTACCGTGAGTCGATGCTTAGGGTATCCCCAATGGTTTTGAGATAGCTAGTCTAAGAAGAATTCTATTAGCTATCAAGGAGACGGACTAAAATAGCTAGCGACTCTTAAATAACTAGTATAGCACGATCTTCAAAAAAATCCCTCCACTACAATGTTCATTTTTTATTATTTTCAAGCCTCATCTAGCTAGGCTGTTTGCAAATTGCCATTGAGGGTGTCCTAGTTCAAGCCTTCAAGGATTGTTTTGCTACTAATACGGCTTACATTGTACTAATTAATTAACGTTAGGAGTCGTCTTACTAATTAATTAACTATGGGCTGATCTCGTTATCTTTGGGATGTCGTGTCACCAGCGGTGCATGTTTACAGTGCTGGAGAGAATGGTAAAATGCATAGTCATGCATATTTGAGTTTATTGTAGTATGAATGTTTTTTTGCAGGTTTTTTAGGACCGTAACGATTCATCCCAAGAAAAAGCAAAGAAAAAAAGTCCTTGTGAAAGTAAAAAAAATCACTCGATCTAGGTAGGGTCAAATGGAGTGTACTCCCTCCGTCCCATTTTAACTGTCATTGTCGCTTTCCGAGAAGTCACATATACTCAACCTTAACCAAATGGGAACGTATCAGGTGCAAACCAACTAACCTGTGCAAACATTGGAAACTACCGATCAGGATCACTAGATGCTGATCCAATGCATGGAGTGAAAGGTGAGATTTTTTTGCGCTTAAGCACCCCACCCGTTGGCCTTTTTTTTGCACTTAAGCCCTCTCACCCCATCCATTGGATCAGCATCTAGTGGTCTTAATTGATAGTTTCCAAGTTTACACAAGTTAGTTGATTTGCACATGATATGTTGCCTAACCAAATATATATGAGAAAAGAGCTTTGCTATGGTACACCCATTACCTTATAAGAGGTAAGATCTTGAATGAATCTGAGCCCTTGATTTTGAAAATGCATACAACATTTAAATAAATAATAATTAACTAAAATATTTAGAAAAAATAAAAAGAAAAGGCAGGAAATCTCAGCCCGCCCATCAGCATTATTGGCCTCCTTCCTTATCCCTGTGTTGACTAGTGAGGAAACAAGAAAATATATATACATGCTGCTAGTAGTCGATATCACATACGACGCAACTAGCACCTGGACGTCTGGACGCCCCTCGGGACCATCCAATTGAGATAATAGGAGTCGTCCAAATCTCATCGAATAAAGCAACGACGGAAATAAAGTGAACATATCCGATGCAATAGAACGAGTGCGCCCCCGTGTGCGGCCTGTCCACCACTACGCCACCGTGCCTTGTCGCATCGCCATCCCCCACCGTGCCGCCATCCCCTGCGCACCCATTGCCCTCTACGCCCCATCCCCACCGTGCTTCATCACCCGAATGTCCAATAAGAAATTTTCCATCGGAAGATCTGTTGCAACACGGAGCAATGTGAGATGCAACATCAGAAGTATTACTTGTTTGCAACATCAGAAAAAGTCTCTTGCAACATCAGAACAAGGTTACTGCAACAACAGAACAAAGCTACTGCAATGCGAGGTGCAAGATCAGAAAAAAGAGACGAATGCAACAAAGAAATATTACTTGTTGCAACATCACAACAAGGCTACTACAACAACAAATCAAAGCGCAATGCGAGAAGCAACATCAGAAAAAATAGATGCAACAAAGAAATATTACTTGTTGCAACATCAGAACAAGGCTAATGCAATAACAGAACAAAGCGCAATGCGAGAAGCAACATCAGAAAAAGAGACTAATGCAATAAAATGAAATTACTTGTTGCAACATCAGAAGAAGGCTATGCAAGATGCAACATCAGAAACAAAAAAGAGACTAATGCAATAAAGAAATATTACTTGCTGCAACACCAAACACAAGGCTAGTGCAATAGAGCTCGCCGGAACCCTAGCTATAGCCGCACCCCTCAGATCCACAGGAGGAGGAGGAGGAGAGGGGCTCAGATCTAGAGAAGGACCGACCTACCTCGTCGGAGCTGCCGCTGTCGTCCTTGTCTCCGGTGGGGGGAGGGAGGGAGCGAGCGAGGGAGGGAGGGAGGGAGGGAGCGCAGGTGGTGGGACGACAGCGAGCTATGGGGCGCGCCGTCCGTCCCTGGAGCGCAAGCTGGCCCGGAGAGTGGCGCGGCGGAGCGACAACGAGTGGCGCGCGGCGGGGAGCGGTACTGTGTCACAGGATGCCGGAGAAGCAATGAGTGGGCGTGGGGGGAGCGGGGTGGGTCACGGGATGGGATAACTATGCTGATGGGATAAGGAGTGGGGATCACGGGGCCACGTCCAGACGGAAGTTGGGGCGGATGCCTGGTTCGTATTAAATTTGTATCACATATATTGCATTCTACCAACGAATTAGAATCTTCAAGCGTACTCTTTAAGAGTTAAGTACAAAGTACTGTTAATGTGATACTATAATGTGATACTCTTTAAGAGTTTAAGTACGAAGTACAAAGTACAAAGTACTGTTAGTCCCAAAAGATATGTAAACCCTGGGTTACATTACTATGGGTGATCTCGGTATCATTTGATTGTCGTGTCACCAGCTGTGCATGCATCACAGCGCTGGAGAGAATGGTCAAATACATAGTCACTGAGGATCATGCATATTTTAGTTTACTGTAGTACGCATGTTTTTTACAAGTTTTTGGACCGTAACTATTCATCCCAAGCAAAAGCCAAGAAAAGGTAAAATAAATCCTTGCGAAAGTAAAAAATAAATCACTCTTCCTTTTGTTCTGAGGCAGGGTCAAATGGAGTGTACTCCCTCCGCCCCTTTTTTAACTGTCGTCTCGCTACCTTATATAAAAAATAATTAGTAATAAAAGTACTAATGTGTGAAAGGTTTTAGTGCCTGGACAGTTTTGTCTCGTATATATATAGCTGAAAGCTTGTTTTAGTACCAGTGCAAGTCCGAAAATCGGCAAAGAGCTAGTTTAGTTTCAATGGGCCTTCCAAACACCGATGATGAATGCTAAAACTTAATTTGCGCCATCCACAATCTATGGATGGAGATGAGACGTAGCTGGTCTGCCTAGTCATCTAAAGAGAGCGTAACAAGTACTACTTTGCAACTTGCATATACTTAATGTTCAAGTAAAGGAGCTCCATTAATTCCAGTGGATTTTAAAAGCTTCCACTTGGTCTCCTATTGAAACACTACTACCATTAACGTGTGCAAGCTATGAAAGTAAAGAACCACTGCGTGGTCTCCAGCACTATAAATACCCATGCAGCATTCACTGGGAACTCATCTCAACTCAAACACTCTATAGTGGTGGCTCACAATGGCTGGCACAAAGCTAATATCACTAGGGCTCATTGTCCTCATGAGCATGGGATTAGCCAATGCTGTAAGGGTGGCTAGGTACTCTAGTGCTGATGGGACCGGCACTGGAGGGGGAGGGGGCGGCGGATATGCGAATGGCGGGGGATTAGGGTCTGGGTCCTGGCACCGGATCAGGGTGATAGTAGGTCCTTATGGTGCCCATGCAAGTGCTGGAGGGGGTGGTGCAGGTGGTGGAACTAGCCAATACGGTGGGTCCGGATATGGTTCAGGGTCAGGGTCAGGTTCAGGATCTAGTACATATAGTCAAGGAGTGTATTGATTGGTCCTAATGGAGGAGAATCTTCTAATGCTGGTGGTGCCTGGTGGTGGTGGGGGTGGAGGACAAGCTGGAGGTGCATTGGAATTCCAATGCTCAAGGATCCGGTAGCGGCACCGGTTCTGGCTCTAGTTAATGCTAACAGGTATTGGGCATGGTTCAAGTGATGCGGGTGCAAGTGCTAACGGCATTGGTGATGGCACAGGAAATAGTGAAAATGGTGGTGGTGGCGGTGGTTCTGGTGCCGGAACTGGATATGGCAATGCCTACCCATAAATTCCATATAAGCCAATCTAAAGTTGGAGGCCATGGTCGTCCTTCCTTGTTTGAAGTCGTAGAGTTATTTGTTTTCTTTGTCCCTTTGTTATACTTTTGTTAGTATTAAATTAATAAAGGGTTCAACTGTTCTAGCAACAGTCGCTGTCTTGTAATGTCCTTATATGAAGATGTTGTAACCATGTCTGTTTGTGAAAGGAAAAAATAACTTGTCCATCGCATGTGGCCACTATATCTAAATAAAATATTACGTTCTCTTTGGAGTGATTAAGTTGAGACGCCTACACCGTGCATGTTTACATGGTTATCAAAATAGTATATACCGATGAACTAGCTAGAGCAGTTTATATCACTTACGACGATAACTCCATCTGGGTCAATCCAGCCTAGAACATAATTAGCAAGAACTGCTGCCACAAGCCCATTTATGTCAGTGATAACTTTTAAAAAAAAAAGTGATCCTGTGCATGGGCTTCACCATTTCATCCTCTATCCTGGAACAAAAACTTCTACAGCTGTACTTAATCAAACTGTCTTAAGTTTGCGAAAGGGTTGTAGCCAAGTGGTTATAAAATTAAAGCCTCAGTAGCACCTTAGATCTGGGTTTGACTCCCCGTGGAAGCGAATATTTTATAATTTAGCGGCGCTGTGCTTTCAGTGGTAGGAGACGTTCCCGTTGACAGCAAGGCGTATGTGGTGACTTTATCAATCTCGAGAATTTGCCAGCCCAATCTTCAAAGATGCTCATAAGCGTAGGGTTTGCATGTGTGTTCATATGGGTGAGTGTGTGTGCGTTGTGAGTTTTTGAGTTGTACTGCATAATCAGAAAAAAAAAATATCTTAAATTTGACTAACTTTATATATAAAAAGAATAATATCATCTCTATGATACCAAACAAGGATATTATGAAAATATATTTCATGGTACGTATTTATAGTAATAATACTAATTTCGGTTATAAATATTAGTGCTCTTTTTAATACATACTATCAATTTCAAAATAGTTTGACTTAGAACAATACTAGAAATTGATTTCTTTTAGAATAGAAATAGTACGCAACATATTCCACTACAGTTAGCTTCTTCCTCTTGTCCACCGTTACGCACTTCCGATATGCCCTCCCTCCCCAGCGACTGGCCCCCCTGTCCTACCCTCCATGCAAAATCCATAACACGGCAAAGCCAGCCTTAAATATCATATCGGTCAACTAAAGTATATTGTACATTGAACCTTGAATCAAAGAGTAATTTAAAAATTAAAATTTTCTGAATTTTGTAGGAGTCGACGGACCCCAACAAAATTCACGAACCACATGCTAATATAAATACCCTAAGTATATATGACGTAGCAGGCTTTATGTTAATTAAGCATCTGTGTAGCAAAAATGGCTCAAACAACGTAGCCTAGTTTGGTGGTCGATGTTTTCTGCATTCGTTCATCGTGCTTCTTGGCTCTCGCAAAAGGCTAATCAAGGAGACGGATACTTGATGTCCAGTTCTAATCAATTATTCGTCTTCCATCAGTGATCCGTCCATATCATCGTACTTTTTAAACAATACATTATAGTTCGCGTTACTACTATTGGTTTATTCATGCATAATTTAGATCTCATTTAGAGTGTTGCTGGAGACCTCTATATTCTTCAGGACCCATAGCAGATTTGGATCGGGGAGGGCAACGGAGTGGACGAGGTGGCTCGATTGCGCCCCATGCGTGGCTGCTCACCGGCTCGACATTCTTGTCCCTCGATTGCATGCCTTGTAGGAGGATCACAGAGAAGGGAGTGAAAGAGGCCATATCTGCCATCTTTAGGTCATTGTACTCATGTTGTTATTCACATTTTTATAACCGATGGACGTACTGTTTGGATCCCATGTCTGCTTGATTCGTAGAAGGCACCGAGTCTTTTGGAGGCCACCAAGGCGTGCAACACAAATAATGTATGGAATGATGGATACATATACTGCACATGTGTCGGTTGCAAAAGTCAGAAGTAGTTTCAAAACATGGAGCCAATTTGTTGTCATCTACTGCTTAAGGGGTTCATGGAAACTATGGTTTGGAATAAGCATGGAGAAGTTGGTGACAACTTACTTCAATGGTTGATATACAATATTGCCCTTAAAACAAATGCTCTTGCTGCATGCATCACCCTTAGATGATGGCTTATTTTGAGATTACACGGTACAATGTAGACACTCACAACGCATGCAAACTCACCCCTATGAACTCACGAATGCAAACTGTCGGGGGTATGATACCCCGTGTATCTCAAGACACTGATTAGTTAGCCGCTCAGGCGGCCCACGGTACGCCAGCTAGTATAAGCCCAAACAATCGAGGCCAAACACAAGGGCAAGGGTAGGCCACGACCTCTTCCCTCAGCCTTCACCGCGCGCCGCGCAATTCCTCATGACCTCTCCCCCATCCCGACCTCTAGAAGGGGTGGGGAGAGATCGAGCCCCACCAAGCATACCTACTGTGACAAGAGCACGCTCGCCGCACTGACCACGCAAGGACTGAGGGGACAGCCCGGTCAGACACCATCCCTGCGCCACGTAGCACAGACAAGACAACGCTGTCGAGCGGTGACGGCCAGTATGGCGGCCCACCGTCCAAATACGGCCTGACAAGATAGATGTACGACCCCACCCACTATGGGATGGGGGCCACGACGGCGGCCTTGACTTTTGAGGCCAACTAAGCCAACGAGGGCCACGACCCCGGAGCACGGGATCATGGCTGCCGGCACAATGAGCAGCAAGACGATCAACGGCCTAGGGGCAGCCACCAACTCATCTACGACACCTTCAGGAGATCAGGAGGCAATGACGAAGGCCACGATGAAACCATGTCGCGCAGGACGGCTGGCGAAACACCACCGTGCCAACAGTGCCACCACGACCGACATTGTAGCAACACGCCACACCATACCGTGATATGGGCACATGACCATGACGATAGCCACGCCCGAACATGCACCACAAGACAGTGGTACTTGCAAGCCAAATTAGCTAGGTTTCCTTCCTTAGGCTAATGACCCCTCGCTCGGGAGAACCTCCTTCTTTGTATTGACCTGGCCCTAGACTCTATATTAGAGCAGCCCAAGCACCCTTCCTATCATCTTTGGACTCTCAAGGCTTTCATTCGAGTAGGTCATCTTCTAGCTCTAGCTCTCCTACCTATTCCACCATTCTTGCACCGCTCCATTGTAAGAACTTCAGAGCATTCAAGCGAGGAACACATACCCCATCACCTCTAAGACTCGACGTAGGGCTTCGGCCTGAACCAGTATAACTCCTTGTGTGTTTTGGATGCTACCATCATCTTCCTAGAGCAGCACGACATTTGTATAAATTCACTAGTCGGTTTACAAAACACCGTCAGTTGGCATGCCAGGTAGGGGACAGTCGCGCACTCTCATTATTGAGAAGGAAGCGATGGCTCCTCGCACCATTGATGGACTCACCCGTGGAACGTCCCATGGTAGCCATATCCGTCACGGGAACCCCGAGTTCATCGACGTCGAAGTGCCAGTGCCCACATCCGTCTTCAGCCATTGTTAGGTCCTCCACCCTAGAGACCTAGACCCCATGGCCCATGGTGGACACACTCTCAGAACGGCCCTCAGTGGCAGCATCCTAGAGTTCTCCTACATAGGGGGGATAGTACCCTCTCTCATCACTCGCCATGGCTTAGATTTCCCACCCAAGAAACCAGAGGCCTATGGCTCATGGAGAGCTCACCCACGGAATGGCCCTCGGTGGCCGCATCCTTTGGGGAAACAATGAGATCGTCCATACCCATGGGCTAACACCCATCAAGGGCCTCTACCCTATCTAGGACCATCGTGCGACAAGCCTGGATCCTATGGTATAGTCGTGTCCTAAGCAACACCACTCTAGTGGAATGTGGCTAATCAGGGCACACACGAGCGATGAAGCCATCTGCCGCCAAGTGGTGGCGTCACTAGTGATCAGGTGGCTATCTGGCACCACGCCTTGCAAGGCCAAGACTGGAACCATGGTCAAATCCCTCATGACAGACTAACAGTCCATCATGCCATTGCGAACTATTAGCTTTTACATGGAGGCATGTGCATTCGAGGAAGCGGGCTCTCTGAGAGCATGACGTGCCACGCTAGGCAGACTGAGCCACATCACCCTTAGAACCCACTTCCGGTCACACCTGCTCCTCAACGAGAGTGGCAACCACACCCAAAAGCGGAGATGTGCCGACTATGACATCGTCGTGCCACGATGACTCGTGCATCAGAATGCACAAGCCCTCCCGGCCATGGACTTCAATGAGCCAGACATGAAGAAGCCATCCCTGGGGGCTCACAAGCCCGCCAAGGACACCGAGCCAACAAGGATCGACCCAAGGCCGCCCGAGAGGTCAACCCACACCGGCTACAACCATTCCAAGTGATAGGGAAGCGTCCGCACCAGCTTGCGGTCAAGAAACCATAATGACTCCACCATGAGCACAAGCTTGGGGGCTCAACATGCCCCGAGCAACGACGACTAGATCCACGATAGCTTCCGGTACACCGCTCAGTCACGTCAACTCTATCCCTAGCTTCTCTACCTAAGCACGTTCACAAAAACGTGTAGGCTCACTCACAGTTCCAAAAAACTTAGAGCCAAGTCGTAGAGTAGACCAGAGAACATGATACCCATACAGTGAATCCTAGTGCCATTTACTAATCTAGTGACCCCATCTAACTTGCACCAGCGGTCAGACATGACTCACTCATGGGGCTACACATATGGGCATGCACTTATGAGTTTCAAAAGAGCAGCATTATTTGTCATTGTCTCAGTGACCCATTTCGAGTCCTTTCTGATCGTGCCTCGCGCCATGACAAACTGTGACCCGCTCCTTGAGTTCTCATTCATACCAAAGAGGTCGCTTTGGCTAAGCCACATGGACCAGCTCTGAGGCAAGGCCAAGCACCCACGCATGAGCCTAAAGGGAACTGGGGTGCTAGTTCGCTCAAGGCAAAAGGAATGAGAAGAAATAGAACTCTTGCCGCTTGCTCATTTTCCTCTTGCATCATACCGGATCTGCAACCGACCCTCGACGTCCCACAGCACCAGTCAGGCCGCACATTGTTTAAGCCCCGTGGGCCAGCCCTAGGCTAAAATGCACACCTACGCATTCAGGACTAAGGGGAATGGAGAACATTCCAATTCCAATGAGAAGAAAGCAAAAAGGCAATAAAATGACAAACAAATGTGCCAACCACACATCTTATACACACAAATTGCTATCATGTCCATTACAATAAGACCATCCACATAGCATACAACCCTTACACCAAAGACCCTCATACACCGAAAGTCTGGTACTAGCGGTGGATGAAGACGGCTGACATCGTACATGCAAGGACCTCCTGCACCATGAGCGGCAGCACTACCTATGGCAAGGATATCGTTGTTAGACTTCTCCGATGCGTAACCTCGACCAACAACATCAAAATCGATGCCACCGTAGTGCGAGCCAACATTTGTCAAGGCGGCATGTACACAAGCAGCGAAATCTCTCAAAAATCAAGGGATCTATCTAGAGGCAGGGCCTCATCAAGATGAAGTTCTAGTTGGGCATTCCCCCGGCCGGCGCCGAGCATGACGTCACAAAGAGCCCGACCAGGAGACGGTCAGCATCCGCTAGTTGGTTGCCCATTTCCATCACCTTCTAGGTTCATAGCCGCCTTCTCCTCCTGATCCGAGAGCACCCTTATGCACAACCTTGAAGAAAGCAACTAGTTCACGACCATGTATAGTAAGCCAAAAGCTGCAAAACAAAATAGAAGAGAACTCACCGCCACAAGCGGAGTGCAGTTTCTGGCACTCGGCATCGAGACGCTGACGCCCCTACTCGCCTTCATTCCGAGCAGCGCTAGCCAAGATGAGATCAGTCTCTTGGATGGCCAACGCAACCTTGAGACTAGCCACCTGGGACATTAGAGCCTCGATCTGGGATCGAGGCCATGTCTCCTGATGGAGCATTTCCTCCTTCAACAGCTGGGAAGCTTCTAGCTCCCCACGCAAATGTTGCACTTCAGCCTCCGCTGCATCTAGGCGGCCATGGTTAGCGGCACCCCTCTGACTATGCCTGATAGGCTAGGCGCAAGAATTATGACTTCTCCATTGAAGTCTTCACCAGCCTCTGCACAAAAAGAGGGGAGATCAAATGATCACGGCAAGCACAGAACAAGCACAACAAAATCAGAGGGCCAGACGGCCTACCTGTGCTTGGGCCACCTCCTCATCGGTCATCAGCCACATGGCCTCCGTGCCCAGTTGGGCGACTATGGTGATCACATCACCCATCTTGGACAAGGCCGCCTGAACACCTT